>NC_058135.1:157190553-157213714 GCF_016433145.1 Gracilinanus agilis
CTCTCTCTCTCTCTCTCTCTCTCTCTCTCTCTCTCTCTCTCTCTGTTTTCTTCCAGGAGTCTCTCACAGCAAAGAGCCTGGATGGAACCATATACTTTTCCACTCCATGAGCTCTGTCTGAGTGTATCTGGAACCAACTTGTCTCAAATAACTCAATAGTTCAGGAACACCATTTTCTGCACCAATTAAGAGTCTCCTTCTGAATATGCAGCAGCTGCTAACTTGACTAGCAACCTGGACTATCTATGCAATTAGGGAAAAGATAGAATAATTAAAAAGATAAATACAAAATGGTAAAAATGATGTTACGATAAAATGAATGACAACTGGTTAAACTAAATATTTTGCCTCTGTTAAAATGGCTAACCAACAAAGAAAATACTCAGAGACAAATGCATTTTAGAAGAGACATTTATACTCTAGGGCAGTTTGGGGGAAATGAGGTAGATGAAAGCAAAAGGATTATCATAGTCCCATGGGCAGAAAATCCTCTTGCTCCCTCACTCATTGGCTAAATTATAACACATCAGACAGTAGCCCACATTTTTACCTGGAAACTAAGAAACTAAGAGCAAATAAATGGAAATCAATCAATGCAGTGGGTAGTTGCTATTCTTGCATGTTTATGGTCAAGTCCTTCCCAGAAATAAGCTACTTTCATAAAGTTTAGTTTACATATTTGATTCTGCTTCTATTTTTTCTTTTTGCTATTTCCAACTCAAAGTTAATAAAAATCACTTTCTTCCAAGATTCTAACCACTTCTTCATCATAAGCTAGTTCTTTGTTAGAATTAAATTTGGATAGTAGTGCATGCCTTTTTAAAGTTTACTTTGCAATTTCTCCAATGGGTTGAATTAGGAGCCATGGAGAGAAGAGAATGGAAGAGAACTAATACATGAAAAGAAAGAGGAAGAGTCATTTTTCAAAGTGAATACGTTTTATAAATTAAGAACCCAGAGTTTTGTAGATCTACAAATTTTGCAATGGAATCATGCCAGTCCATGGACAACTGGTTGGGAAGCACTGTTTTACAGTTGTAATTTGCTAAATGGGCCTTTACCAGTTTGAATGACCTAATGGAAAGACACTCTATTAACTAAACTAACCAAGTTCAAGATTGCTAAATATAGCTTTGACATTTCCCATGAATAGTACTCTCAAAGCATAATCTAGTGAGACTTTAATAGCCAGAGTAGCAATAATTTTGTGATCCAAAGTGTTAAGTGGAAAAAGGTATTTAATACTCTGTGCTTTTGAGGTTGTAACTCGGCAGGATGATTCCTGCTTAATATCTTGCTGACAGGCCACCATCATGATGTAAGGTTTCTTTGCATTTGTGTATACTTTGTTATGTCTTCTAAAATATTTCATCATCTTGTCTTATTTCTAATTGATGAAATGGTGACACAACTTAATTACATGCTTATCAAGAATTAACAAAAAACAAGCTGTTGGAAGCAGTCATGCTATTAAATTATTCCCCCCCCCAAAAAACAACAACAAAAGTATATATATTCTTAAAATCTGTATCTATCTAAATAAAAAGAAGAAAAATCATTTCCCTGATCTTAATAAAACTTGTATCACTTCAAATGACAAGGGACTCTTTGAATCAAATGTATTTATATGTATATCTATATAATATGCATTTATCAGTGTATGATTTGAGAGTCTAAAAGCTTTTTCTCCTTATGAGTCATTAACATAATACTCAGTCTCATTACTTTACTCTCTAGCCTGATAGTCTAATTTCTTGATTTCAAGTAGTAGTAAACCCATTTTTTATCATTAATAAGTAGATTGTTTGGCACAAATGTTGACACTGCTAGGGAACAAGAAAAAAAATAGATTGCAATTAGGCAAAGTTGCTTTAGATTCTTTCCATAAGTCAGGCTGGGCAAATTTCAATGACACTAAGCCATCAAACCTAGTTTCTTTGGTGGGTAAGTAACATAGAATGTGCAAGTTGCCCCATAGTCTAAGAAGTATATACCCAGTTACCTACTGAGAGAGTCAGAAGGAAATGGAGTTTCACAGAAAATGGTACTATTTTAATAACAACAATACTTTATATTTCCATTACACAGAGCACCTTGATTCATCAGCCTCTGAGATAGACCATACACTTATTATAATTCCCATTTTACAGATGAGAACATTGATCTCCTTACATGAAGAATTTTGTTTTCCATTCTAATCAATTAAATCAATATCATGATGACATGAGTTCTGGGAAAAGTAGGGAAAAATATCTCCCTGAATTGCAAAACACAAAAATAAAGGTACTTTTAAAAACAAAACAAACAAATAAAAATAATGATGGTGGTGAACCTCAGGAGAAAGTATTTTCAAATATAAAGTTATAGTAGTGAAATATCCCTAAGTCAAACAAATTAGGAATGGTCTAGAACAGAATGAATGAAATGGGAGACTAACTATATGTAAAGATCACTACTTTAAAAGATCTCCTGTTTTATTTAGATGGTGGTTACTTCTCTGTTACTACTGGACTGGGGGCACCAGTCATCCTCAGCATATTCCAACCAACTCCAACTCACAGGTCCTACAAGCCAGTCTAGCTGAAGGAGAAAGAGAAAGCAACATGTGATAAGGCAAGTCAAAACAACACTGCCATCTCCTGGCACCATTTCCCTTCAGACTATTAGAAACTGTCCAGGTTCCAGAACCTAAGGGTCTTGGAAATTCAAAGCTTCTAAGCAAGTGCCTACAGCCATCAACATGGGAAGTAACACTTTGGAGATATATCCTGGCCAATTACTCTTGGAAATGTTCTAACCATAGTTGTGAAGATGCAGAAAAGAAAGTTTGTTTCTTGAAGTTCTTGGCACTTTCAAATGGTTCAACATCAAAAACTGATATGGTTTCATCATTGGAAATGGCATTCATATTTGCTTTGTTTCTGAACCCTCTGAATCATATGGCTATCCAATTGATGGGCAGCTGAAATCTTTCATATGTGTTGAATGTGAGCTCCTTCAGAGACTGGCTTAATACCCCTTTTGCATACCTAGTTTTAACCAGAGCTTTGCATATACTAAATGTTTAATAGATACTTTATTCATTTATTAATTCTTGGAGGCAGATTGCAAATTCTCCATGACCAATATTTTCCTCAGTTTCCATGTACTCTAATTTTTAAAATAAAGCAAAAAACATTGTGCTTAGAGGTCACAGTTCTGGTAATAAGACTCTCTAAACTTAGATGGGTCCTCAGAAGGTGAATCACTGCTATTATGCTAGATCCATGCTCACCAAAGCTTTCCACCTTTGTAGGATCTCATGTGGTGCATTGCCACATGAGAATGAACCCTAAAATGACCTTTTAAAGATTATTATTTAGCAATGAAAACTTGATTACTAGTACAATGCTTAAAAGCTCAGACTTTGGGATAGGAATATTCTCTGATAAACACATAACATTCATTTAAAATTAACCACACTATCTACAAATAAACATAGTCAAGCCCTTTAAATTAGCTTAAACTGTAAATTTTGGTGTATATTACTAGTTCACCTAGAAAACCTTTTATCACATATAGAAAAAATTCAACAAGACTCATGTTGAATTATCACAATTTCTGAATTGGTGGGATTTGGAATTTATGAGACTGTACTGAACATGAATTTTATGGCCTTATTACAAATCATATTCTCCACTAATTTAAGAATGCAGCCTTATTCAATGGAATGAGGATAGGATACAAATACAATGAGTCACTGTTGCCTTTGAACTTGCCCTTCAGGTTATTTTGTTTTATGAATAAAATGTTTTAACTTAAGGAGAAGACATCCAGTATAATGAAAAGTTATAAAAAACCTACATATTCAGATGTCCTTAACTGTATCAGTCCATAAATGTTCCAAAAACTTTTTTACATCTTCACTGTACCCTAATACATCATTTTTGATAGAATAAGACAAAATTAGAATCCAATTTCAGAATTAATTTTCATATTACTCATGCAGTTTTTCTCTATTAACTCCCTCCCCCTCAAAAAATTTATCTACATATAAACTATGTAAATAAATATAGTGTCTTCCCTTCCATACTATCCTGACTACTTTCTGAAATTACTCCCATTTCCCAAGTTAGGGCATCCCCAAAGATTTAGTGCAGATGAAAGCTTTAAAACTTAAACTTGAAGCTATTAAACTTCAAAATTGTATAAGAGTTTGGGGACAACCTGTATTCCTTGCTGAGATTTTTTAGTTTCCTAATTAGTGCCCATTTGATATTGATATAAGAAATGGAACAATAATCAGAAGCATCAGAGTAAAGACCAGTCCCAGTCTATAGAATCACTACTACCTTCCCTCCTTTTCTGCTTTCTGTGTTCTCAAAATGATTCTATTGGAAACCTTTATTCCCTTGTTTCAGATGTATAACTTGACAATAGTCAAGATCTGTTTTTTTTTTGTCCATGGAGTGACTGTAATGCTCTATCTTTGCCTTTCAAAAAAATGTCTTGCATTTTCATAAATATCTTCCTTAGAATGAGGTAAAATACACTTATATACACCTGTCATAAAGGCCAATTGCTCTTAAAATTAATATTTAGTTTACGTTATCTCCCCCCTAAAAAGAGATACAATAACCCTGGGACAATCATATTCTAATTAGGAACCTAAATTTAGAGTGTGTATGTATGGGTTTGGGTCAATGAAAAACTAGACTCTTTGATCACATCACTTAGATGGTTTAAAAATTGTCTTTAAATCATATCAATTATTTATTCCAAGGTCAATAAATCAATCAATAAATGAGGTACTCACTATGTACTAGGCATTGTGCTAAGTGATAAAGATATAAAAAGAGGCAAAAAATAGTTCCTGCCCTAAGGGAAGTCACAATCTAGTTGGGTAGACAATATAGAAACAAATATATAAAAAAGCAATGTAGGTACAGGCTAAATAGAAAATAATTAAAATAGAAGGCACTAAGATAAAGAGGGGGAGGGGAAGTCTTCCTAGAAGGTGATCAATAAATTATAGTTGCATAAGAGAATTGCAGAATCCTTGAACATAGAAGTTGTACATTTATGGGTAATAGAAGATCAGTAATATTTGTGTGTGACTGAAGTTGATTGGAGTAATAATTCTTGGGAGCTGAGTAGATTGAGGTATTGAGAAGTTAGGGCAGGGGTTGGCAAACTTTTTGGCCATGAGAGTCATAAATGCCACATTTTTTAAAATGTAATTTCGTGAGAGCTGTACAGTGCTCACAGTGTGCGCTCCTGTAACAGCGCCTGAAAAAAAATTGACTTTATGGCTCCTGCAGAAAGAGCGATACATTGCCAACCCCTGAGTTAGGGTATTTCAGGGAGAATCAATAAATTCCCTAGCATGAAGGCAAGAGTTGGGAAAGAGAGAAAAAAACGTGAACCAGGTATAGAACTCATTGAGAAAGAAAGAAGAGTGACCCAGGGGTCTGTAGACAATAGTTCCAGGATTTAGATTGAGTAGTAGATTTGAGTAACAGGAACCTCAAAAGGAGAGAGGTTAACTAGTGATGAAGGAAGGAGTAGAACCTAGTAGTGGCATGAGAGAGCAAGGAGTATTCCAATTTCCCTGTCTCAAGGAGAATGAGTGAGTTCAGGAGAAGGAAGGGTATACCAGAGTACTAGAAAGGATGACCAAGGAGACTGCCTCAGAGGGAAGCTAGGTTTTAGTAAGAGCTAATAGATAGAAGGGATAAGGGTGAAAAATATTTAAGATGAAGGGAAGTTTGTTATCTAGAGAATAGGCACTCCAGAGAGCACTATGGAAAGACTGGGGGGAGTTAGGATTTAACTTTGTAGTGGGAAGGTTGAAGGGAATGAGAATAAGTGGTAGGGGTGGGAAATGGGATTTGGATGATCAGATTTACCAGATTACCAAATCACTGAAATCTTAAGTGTATGATTAGGTGTGAGAATGTTCATTAAGTAAAGAGTACCACTCCTCTACCTTTAAATGACAGGCACAACAAGAGAGGGGACACCTAAAGTCTAGTGGAGAGTTGTTCTTGGCATTGGAAGATCCCCACATCCCAATTAGAAGAATGTCTTGGCACCCAAAGATAGATGTTATCTTGTTCATGTTTTGATGGAAGTGGTTGCTTTGGAGAAGATGGAAGAAGCCTGGCTTAATCCCTAGAAGTCTTTCCTCAGGCGATACAGTGCACTCAACAGGAGATGGAAGACACAGGACACTGACTCAGAGTCAGTCTTAGGTCTTCTCCACTAGTAGGAAATTGTAGACCAGCACTGTTCTAACTACCATTCAGTCAATTAAGGAGCACTTGTTAAGAGATTACTATGAGCCAGCAAGGCAAAAACACAAGAAAACATGCAAACAATGCTATATGTGTAAGATATACACAGTACACATACAGGTATAAAGAAGTAATGGAAAAGGTCATAGGATCATAGATTTAGGTCTTCTCTCCTACTCTTCTACTCTACTATCCCCCACATGCAGATGATGAACTGAGGCATAGAGAGGTTAAATGACATGCCCAGGATGTCACAACTAATCAGCATCTAGCAGGATTTGAATGCAGGTCCTTCTAATTTCAGAAATATTGTTCAATCTTCCATACCAAATAGACTCTTAAATAAAAAGGCTATACTCTAAAAGAAAGTGAGAAGATTGATGCACATGAAATAATTTTTACACAATTTAATAAAATTTAGTGCCTAATTACATGTCCCATCTCATCTGAATGCTCAATGACACAGAAAATTCTCAGAAACAGTCTGTTAAATCCACAACAGCTATAGCAAGCTCAGATTTATAGTATTTGCTACTAAGATATGAAGAAAGAAGGTTTAGTATCCCTAATCCAATAGGTAGACTCCAGAATTAATTAATATTATTAGTGTTTTCCTGAGTTACCACCAAATAACATGAATAATGTAAACTTTTCCATAATCGTTTGTCCCTGACTTTCTTGCAGAAAAAAAAACATGGAGGACCCTGAATTTATCTGAGTGCTTTACTGAAGATAATTGGCTCTGACTAAAGCTAATTAGTTTCCTGAACTTGCACAGCTCCAGTCCAAATCCTTGCCTGGATTTCTGTCTTTATGTACATTTTCACCTCCCACTTGCCTCTGATCCTATGACACTGATAGATGTGACTCATACCTTTTCATTCCAAATGTCATTCAGACATCAGCCACAGTCCAACTGAGTTATTATTTACTGAAATTTGCATAGTACTGCAAATGCCCATTCAACTTAGACTGTCTGGGAAATGATCTAATTGCAGCTATATATGGATTCTTTCCTCATGTGTTCAAATTTTGGCTATTTTTCTCTTGTATTTTATTGATTCGCCACTCTTGTGATCCTTCTTGTACCTATCCTTCCATTCTGTCTTCCATGTACATGCCTGTCAGTTTCCTAGATATTCAATCTTCTTTCTTATCCTGCCCAATCTCCTCCTGTACTCTTGAGATGATATTTTTAAAAATTTCATATTATTAAGAAAAATTATTAAAGGGATGTGCAACCTTGCTACCATTCTGTGTTAGGGCCAATCTATTCTTACCAGGTCTTCGGATAACAGATATGTAATTAGATATATAGTAGGTAGATAGATAGATAATAGATAGATACAAAAGAGACACTGGGCTAAGTGTTATAATATCTCTCTATATGTATGCTTTTATATATATACCTTTAAGTTGCTTTACATCCTAAAAAGGAAAGAGAACAAATTAAGAGTTTTAGAAATTTGGAATCACAGCTGAAGACTTGTTTGGTTGCATTGGGGAAAGATAACTGAAGTGGTATGGAGGATCTGGGTCTCAATAAGGTAAGGCAAAAGTTTATTTATCAGAGTCTTAAGTTTCCAGGGACTATGAGAAGGAAGCTTAGAAATATAGCTAGAGTGGGTGGGATGGTAGAAAAGTAGATGAGAAATGGTTTGGACTGGCTTAAGTCCTAGCAAGAAAACATGAAAGCTGATCAGTTTTGTCTCTTAGCATCATCATCATCACAAGTTAAGTGACTTCTTAGGGATAGGAATTTAAGGTCTTTAGATGCAAGGCTGTATAAACTATTCATATTGTGACAGTTTGAGCTAATGGTGACTGAAGACATTAGAAATACCAGAACCTTTGAGATAATTAATCCTTCATGTCAAATGGGTTAGTGGTTTGGTTTTCAGTAGGGTTGTTCATATGGTATCCAACTAGACCTAAGAAATGATGAAAGAGATGAATGACTTCAGAAGATTTATTCTTCAATTTACCATTAGTTTGACACTCATCTGGTCCAAAGTTCCAAAGTATAGTATGATTGGAGTGACATTTCATACAGAATTATGATAAAACATTTATAGATCTTTTTCTAGATATAGAATGGTTTGAAGTTCAAGCAAAATGCATCGTTACTGTAATGTTGGAGCCCCTTTTTAGAATTTAAAATTTTATTTGAGATAATGTATGAGCCAGATGAAATTGAGAAAAGAAACTTGAAGGAAGAGTTGGGATTTTAAGTCAAACACCTCTGAGAGAATATGTCAATCCATCACTTATAACAAAGAAGGGGAAAATCATAAAATAAAACATTTTCTTAAATATATTGTTTTAATGAAGTATTTTGCTCCAAATTTATTTGAAGCAATAATAGAAGATTATGACTTTATAAAGCCCATAAATGAAAAGAGCACTTATAATCCATTAAGTAGTATTACCCTAATTTCTGCCTCTAGGTCTCCTTTATTCTAATATGCCTGACCAGAAGAAGGAATCCTTTACTCAAGTCACATAGCTCAGCAACCTTTCAGTCAACTATGCATTGACTTTAAAATGTACTCCTCCTCCTCCATATTAACAATATTGGCAAATGAAAGCCTATATAAACACCTGAATAATACATCTTGTACTCAACCAATAGTGGTCATTAAGTTACAAATTACAGGTGTCCAGATATCAATCACTTTTCACTCTTTGCAAATCCTTTTTTAGCTGATGAGCTTATCCTGAATCTCTCTTTACTTTTAATCAGAAAAAAAACATACAGGAAACATATACTTCATATAATGTTGTGTATTATATATGCTTTTAAAAAGTAGGATGTATCTCACAGTTTTTTTTAACTAAATCATAATTTAAATTTACTGACTGTCTTTTTCTTTAAGGTGTGCATTGATGAGTCATTGTATAAATTCAAGGATACATTTGCAATTATTATTTTGTTTGGTAAACTCAAATTTTATAGCTGAAGTTTTCTTGAATATTATTTAGTCATAATATCTGAGTTATGAAGGATCTTAAAAGTTATCTATTTCAATTTCACCCCAAATGTGTCTTAGGTAGGTTATCTCTAACTATTATTCAAAACTATTATTCAAAATGATATCTCCTTGACAATCATGCCAAAATATTTGAATGGCTCTATGATCTCATCAATATGGGTAATCCTTTCACTAACACAGATCACAATTCAATCTTATCTGCCATCTATGCAAACTCTTCTGTATTATTCTAAACTTTCCATTATGTTCTATTCAATATGTTGGGTGCATATTGTACCCCTGTGGGTGTATATACATTGGCTGTCTTCCTGACCCTACACCCAGCTCTTTATACACTAGATTACTGACTCATTTTGGGAAGTGTAATGAAGTACATCATCATAAATTTCTATTCTATTCTCTAAATTACTTCATTACAGAAGAGTGTTATGAAGGATGAAGGATTGGACTTGGAGTCAAGAAGACCTAAATTTAAATCCTGCCTCAGACCCATACTTGCCACATGACCCTGGACAACTACTTTATCTCTCTCCTTTGGTTTCCTCATCTGTAAATGGGAACAATAAAGCCTATTGAGCTGTTGCAAGAAGCAAGTGAGATGTGGGGGCAGCTGGGTAGCTTAGTGGACTGAGAGCCAGGGTTCAAATCTGGCCTCAGATACTTCCCAGCTGTGTGACCCTGGGCAAGTCACTTGACTCCCATTGCCCATCCTTACCACTCTTCTACCTAAAAGCCAATACACTGAAGTTAAGGGTTTAAAAAAAAATGTAAAAAAAAAAAAAAAGAAGAAGAAGCAAGTGAGATGCACAAAGTACTAGAAAACATTCATTTTCTATCTAAATGTTGTTGTTTTTCTGATCAGAGAGATTTTCATAGTGCTTAGAATCAGGAAAAACTGGGTTCAGTTTTGTTTCTAAGATTTAATTTGTGTGTGACCCTGGTAAGTAATTTAATTTCTCAATTCCCCATGTAACTCACAGACAGTTTGAATTTGCAGTCTGGGTACGTGAACTCATTAAAGGTTCACCAATGATGTGATATTAGGCCATGCTGACTAGAACACATGGACCTTGAGGGAATTCCTTAGAATGTTCTAGAAGCACTAGCACCTCCAGTATGAGTGTTTGCTGAGCCCCTTTCCTATATATGTTTATGTATTGGTAAATTTTAACTTGCTCCCTAGAGAAAAAATAGTATGCATCACACATTTTTAATTTCAAAAGCATTATTAACATAATCTCTATTACTTTCTTAAATTTAAAAAGACCAAAAATAATAAATTGTTTTGTTGTAAAGGTTGCCAATTTTGAAGTTATAAATGTGCACACTAAAAATTAACAAGTTCTTGTGAATCAGTACAAGCTGATTTCATTTCCTGTTTCTGATTTTTTTTATATTCAGCAAAAAAAAAAAAAAGGCATAGTGAGGTGTTTAATTCTTTACATAAGGGGATCTTAAATGTTTTGGTGTGTGTGTCATGGACTCCTATAAATTATGTTAAAGACCATAAATCCCTTCCAATAATATCATTTTAAAATAATTGAAGTAAATAAATGCTCAAATTCAATTAGAGGATAGTGAAAATAAAGATTTTATCTTAATACAAATTATTGGTCCCCTTGAAATCTAGCTATAGACCCCTAAGCTAAGAACTGTTGATTTATACTTTTTTTGGAAATATATATGTATATATGCATATATATGTAGGAAGAGATTAGTATCATAGAATATGTATAGAAATAGGGGCTATAGGGGTTATCCCATAGGGTATGTACTGAGTTGTATGATATTCCAATGGAAATGTGTTCATTTTGGAAGGGCTTATTATTTTGGGATGATGAAATATTTATTTTGTATTTCTTTGTTCTTCCAACCAATTATATGGATAGGGAGATTACATCAAAGATGCAACAGATAAGATAGCTTGTTCTAAGTGTCTTAAAAAGAAAATGTCTGTCCTTGATCTCTGTCTTCTTTTGACTCTGACTACTTTTGGCATCATGTAACCTTTGTATATTCCATGAGAGTCAAAAGAAGAGTTTCTTCTTCACCTCAGAATTATAGTGACTGTTTCCACATGGTTTCTAGAGCTGGGATTATATTAAGCAAACTTTTAATTTGGGCTTCCGGCTGCCTCATGCTTTCTATTTCAGTGATTTTCATGGTTGGTTGAATAGAAAACCAAAGATGGTTATGTCCAGTCTTTTTTCTTAGTATTTCTATATTTATATTTTCCCCAAAAAGAGATGTGAAATCAATATTTATTTTTAATTCTCTAAAGTTTTAAATTCTAATTTTTAAATTTTAAATTTAATAATGTAATAATTTTCTCTAAATTAATTCTCTAAAATTTTGAGTTCTAATTTCTTTCTCTATTTTTCTTCTCTTTCCTCCTCCTTACCTGAGATAGCAAGCATTTTAATATAGGTTATACATATGATATTATGCAAAAATATATTTTCATATTGGTCATGTTGTGGAAGAAGATGGACACATAAAAAATATAAAACGCAAATAAAATCAATTTTAAAAGAGTATGCTTCTATTTGCATTCAGGCTCAATCAGTCTTTTTCTACAGGTGGATAGCATTTTTCATCAAAAGCCTTTCATAATTTCTGTCTACATAAATTATAGTGATTCTGGAAGATTCTGGAAGAAAAAAAGTTGATCCTTGGGGTGATGATGAAGCCAAACCCTGACCATGCTGTCTAGAACACATGGACCTAGACGGAATTCCTTAGACAGTGGGTAACAAAATGTTATGTTAAATGCCTATTAAAGTTTTGTAAACTGAATCATTCCTTGATATTTTAAATATCTATCTTTAAGAAGAATATCATATTAAAATTACTATTGTTTCTTTTTCAGTCCATGAATACTTGTGGATATTGTGTGTTTTTGTATGTGTTAAGAATTTCTTTACTTAAGAGGAAATAAAAAACTGTCCTATCCCTGTTCAAAATTACAGATTGAAAAGTTTTCTACTCCTCCCTTTGGGAGATGGCACCTATGGGACAGACTTTAAATTTAGCTAATTTTTCCTGAGTCTCCAAGTAAAGAAATGACATATACAAGAAAATAATTTGACTCTTCTTTTAGGTGACCAGGCTCCTCAATGAAAAATCTGTTTGTTTTTGTGTGTGTGTATGTGTGTGTATGTGTGTGTCCAGACCTGAGAAGAGCCTCTTAGAAGAGAAGGAAATAGTAATTCTGCCACCCCTTTGTGTCCTGCCTCAGTAGCAAGTGGCAATTTTTACACAGGCACTGAAGTACACAGACATTGAAAATAATTACATAGGATTATCCATCCATCCACCCATCTGTCCATCCATCTATATCTGTCTGTATCTGTCTATCCATCATTTCTCTGAGTCACTTAGTGACTTACACTCTGATTGTTCTCTTTAGAGATTGTACAAAGAGTAAGGAAGTGATCTATTCACAGTTTCTAAGGGAAGCACAAAGAAAGTTTATTCTTCACTGCTTCTTATGGAGATAAAGAGTTTTTTTTTGTTTTGTTTTGTTTTGTTTTCCCCTGTCACATTGATGGAATGGCTAACCATTGACTAAAAGGCTAAAAGGTAATTTGTGCCTCTGATTGCCTGTGTAAAGTCAGAGTCAGTGGAGTGGACAGAAAATACCTTCTAAGAAGCCAGTTCTTAGGAATGCTTCTTGCAAAGTACATCAGAAGGAGGGAGGGGTTTTGTTTCATGTCTCTCATGTCTTTCTTCATGTCAGCCATCTGCAAGACAAAATCATTTCTGGCTATCAAGGGAGTATCAGCTCTCATTCTAGAACTGAGCTGCAGAAAGGAACAGATTCAGAAAGTTCAGCCAAGTGACCCACCTTATAGCAACCCAATCCAAAGGAGATTGGGGTAAATATACCACAAGAAGACAAAAGATATTCATATTCTAAAGTATTAGAGGTATAAGTTTTATTCAAATATGAGGTTGTTGAATGCAGGAGCTGTTTATGGATTTCTATGTATCACCAGCCCTGTAAATACTTAAATTCTTATTGACTAAGGTCTTTGACACATACTCATTCTAAATATGTTCCTCCCCACTACAGTATTCTATATGTCCATTCATTCTTCCTAGTGATGCTGTATGTTGAATACTAAATCCTATGTTTATGGTAGGTACAGGAGATTATATTTGTATTTGCAGAACTGTAGAAAGTAAATACATTTCTGACACTCATGAGTTATCCAATATCCAATAAAAATTAATTAATCACATACTTTGGGCCAGGCACTGTGCTGACTGTTGGGAATACATTTAATAAAAAGGGAATCCTTGCCATGAAGGATGATATAATCTAATTGGGAGAGACAACACACATAAGAAAAACCAAAGTAAGGGTGAAGAGGGGACATCAGGAGCATCTTGTTCCACTGAATTGAAAATTTGGAGAGGAACTGTTACAAAGAGGAATGAGCAGAGAATCCAGTTTCTGACCTTTCTGTAGGAAGGTGTTTGGAATGGTTTAGTATTCTGCCCTCCAGGCTTCTAATAAGAGTAGCCTGGTAGTGAGTTAAGAAGTGATGATTTTAGCCTGTGCTGCTTTTGCCTCACCCTCACCCCCATATCTCATCAAAAAAATAATTAAATTATATATTTTTACCAAACTGCTCTCTTGACCTTTGCTCAAATTCCTACCAAAAATTTAACCCTTCACACATCAGTACAAATTTTAATAATCATTTCTGGACATTTTTCAATCCATGTTCTTTCCTTTCTCTACAAGACAGCAGGTAATATGATATATTTTTACATGTTTAATCATATAATACATATTTGCATGTTTATCCTGTTGGGGAAAAGACACATATTGCTTATACTCAAGAAACATTTATGTAGGACATAATGTGAAAACTGGTACACTTCTATCTTTATTCAGATTCCAACAATTCTTTCTACGTCAATAGATAGCCTTTTTCATCATGAGTCCCTTGGGGTTGTTCTGGCCAACCCAATCTTTTCTTAAGTAGAGTTAAAATGAGGTATAGAAGTAGATACAATGTGGAATGAGTTTTAGAAGTGTGAAACCATAGAGTACCTTGGACTTAACATATACATTCACATTTGCATATGTGGGTGTGTATTTGTGTGCATGCAATGGCTACTAATAATATCACCAAATTCAGGTGAAGGGGTAAACAAGGACCAATGATAATTCTACACTTAATATTTATCTCTTATCCTGAAAGACTAGAAGTGGAGCAAATAAAATCTATTTCAAACACAATATTCTAGTGTACTCATGTTATATACAGTAATACTGAGAGAGTGGGCAGTTCATCCTATTTTCATAAGAAATCTCTAAATTGTGTAACTACACTGACTATTGTTTTAGAATTCGATGGGCTGATTATTCTAAGTAATGGTTCACTTCTTTAATTAAATATTTTTTTAAGTTTATAAATGGGAGTATCGTAGGTGCTATAACAATACTTTTTCCTTCATATTTCTTACTCTATTCTAATATTTTCCCCCTTAATGCATTGCAAGCATTTATTTATTTTATTTTGCACAGAACAAAACGTAACATTTGTTTGAATTTGTGTAGGTCTGGGGTGTCAAAGATTCACCATTATTTAATAGATATGGAAATGCAACATGGACACTGTAGACACTGCTCCTTTTTTTCTTAGACACTTAGTATTTTTATAGCTGCTAACAACTGAGTCAGGGTCACAGGAGTAGCATCCAGAGAAACAGTAAAATGGAACTTAGTGTAAATGAATTGTGATGAAAAGAAGGGAGAAAACATAAGAAAAGGTGAGAAATGGCTGGTAATTGGATTTTGCTTGACTCACTGTCATGGGAAACAGACATGGGCAGCTGTTAAGTAACTCCTGCTTGCATTGGTTGATTGAAGGAATATGCTAATTGACAATCAAAGGCAGCTGTTCTGCATCATCATTATCAAGGGAAAAGGTGGAAAGCACACTATAAATAGGTGGGAACTCAAGAGATTAGAGAATCTGAAATGCCAAGGTAATGAACAGATAGGAAAAATGATAGTGTAATCCAGCATTTTTAGTAACAACTGGCCAGATCTACCAACTGGAACAAGACCATGGCCCTCTCTTGCTGCCAAAGATTCAGTGGCTCCTTCTTATCTCTAATGTAAAAAAACAAACTCTTTAAAGCCTTTTAAAGCATTTTAAAATCAGACCCAAACTTGACTTTCTCAGCTTCTAGCATGTTGCTTTTTCTGTTTGGTAAAGGAACTAGCCAGTTTATTATCCCATCACATATCTCTGTGCATCTGCATAGGTTGTCCCCCATATATTGAATATGTTTCTTCCTTTCCCAAGTTTCAGACACTCCCTGGCTTGGTTCAAAGCTAAGATTAGGTGCTGTCTCACAAACAAATCTATCATAATTCACTCATTTACTAGTGCCTTCACTCTATAAGATTAATTACTTGGTTTATAAATTGTACTTAATGTTCTGTGTACATATCACTTCCCTCAAGGTAAATAAAATTTCCTTGAAGTCAGAGGCTATTTTGTTTTTGACTTCTTAGGCCTAGAACAATATATGGAATTTAGAAGATTATGTTTGAATACTTTTTGAATTAAAACATTGAATAGAAAATGGCCTACAGACCCAAAAACTGGAAGGACTTAGGACAAAGAGAATCTTTAAATGGCTTCTAGCCAGTTTATCTTATTTGTATTTCTGGTCATGATAAGTACTAAATACATAAGTAATTAGGTCATAAGTATTCTTCTTATTAGAGGATGAAAAACAGCTAGAGGAATTCTATCTTACTTTCCTCTTCTTTAAGAAAAAAAAAAGAAAAACTACTTTAAGAGGATAATAAAGAAGAAAAAGGGACTTATAGAAGCAAAAAAGAAATCCTAACCTGGGTCAGTATGGCAGAAGAACATATGAGGAAAGAAAGAATATCATCATGGGAATAATTTAATGAACATCTGGATAGAAATTAAAAAATAGTTCTGGTAAAAACACACAAACCTCACATGAGAGCAACTAGAAATCTCTCTATATCTCTGTCTTACTGTCTTGCACTTTCTCTCCTTCATTTCTCTTTCTCTCTTGAAATGATTCTGCCTAATTGGAGGCTGACATGAGGGAAGACATTAGGGAGAAGAAATAAATCCTCTCTTTCTCTTTGATAAATTTTGCTAGAAGCATTCTTAAGTCATGACCCTTTGTGCTGACTTCTCAGAGGATCTTGACTGTATCCAGACCTATCTCAATAGGTAACCATGGTACAAATTTCCATCCCCATCTCAAGTAGTTAATAAATTATTGACATGCCATAATTATAATTTTATTCTTCAAAAGATGAAGCAAGGAACAAAGAAATTTGCTACTCTCAACCTGTCTCACCAAAAAGGATAGAACGGTACCTGAAGTATAAAAATATAGGATATAGGAACTTACTGAATTATAAAGGCTTTTATGAGGGATTCTTTAAAAGTTGAAAGGAAGGGTCTATAATAACAGGGTTACAAAAAAAAGGCTATAGTTCTATATACTTTGTTGTTCTGCATTTAAAAACTGATTAAAGGAAAATACAGAAGGTGTAGTTATAGTTTATTCCAAAAACTGTTTACTCACCCTTGAACCATATTTATACCTTTCCTTCTAAATGGAATGCTAATTCCTTCCTGTCATAAAATTGCCATCAGATCACATTCCACTTAGATTCTTCTAATTGGATACAACTATTTCCTCTCTTATAGTTCATTGCACATTTTCTTTGTTTCTTTCCATATTTTTTCCTCTTGTATTGTACTTATTTGTGTAAGTAACTTCTACTTGAGTTCAGGAACTGCTTCTATCCTCCAAGGTATCTATCACAATGGCCCACATAATAACTTCTCAAATATCTATTGAAACTGGATTGAATTGGAATCATAACTAACACTGATCCCTTTGTTTATAAACTTAATTCAAGATATTATATAAGCAAGATTTAGGGAAAAAGAAGCAATTTTTAAATTCTCTAAATTCAACTGTAGTTTTCAATATTTTGCAATAATCATAAACTTTTTACTTTTCCCTTTTTAACTCAGAAGGAATCAGAATGCCTATTAATAGTTCAGGTTTCCTTAGCCCTTCAAGGTAGCCTTCTTGTGCTTTGATGATAATTCTAATTACTTTTCTGGAAAACAAAAAAGAACATTCACATAGGACTGTAACCTGTACTGTTCAGAGATCTAAATTTCTGGTGTCCATAATTTTATTCTGACCTCTTCTACTTATGGTCCTATGCCAAATAAAAAATGTGTATGTGTATTTTTGATTAACCTACATTCTTTCTGGAAAAGAGACAAATATTTCTTTATTACAAATGACTACCCTGGCATTAAATAAATCATCATATCAACAGTTAAAATAATTTTGATAAAAACACTATTCTTAAAACATTTAGTGTTAATATATATGTATATATATACATACATATACATGTATATTGCATACACACATATAGATATATGTACTATATTGAACTAGGACTTTTTTGGCCTCTATTTATATCTTTTGATTTATAGCAGACCTTAAGATATAACAGGATTGAATCTACTATGATGGAAAGACTTAGAGTCCATATAACAATTTTTCCTTCCCTATTTTCCAATAAATTATCTAGCTAACTAAATGCCTATCTAACTAAACTCATCAAAAAGAGACTAGAGAAGATGAATTATTTGGCTATGGAAGCCAATGAATCAAAGAAAATAATAAAATAGTTGTTGGTCTTCTGTGGTCTACTCTTGTTTCTTCAGATGATTATAAATGGGTGTGAAAGATGATAGATAGGGCTGAGAATTATACAGTTTTTAGACTATTAATAAATTCTCAGTGAACTAGTAATATTCTAAACATGAGATCTATGTACAGTAAAAACGGAGCTAGATGGACTGAATCATATAAATGTTGATATTTTTTTAAAAAATGAAACTAGAAGACAAAAGAATATTAGTTAACAGATAGATGAAGCACAAGTTTTTCTTGAAGAAGAAAAATTTTGTGGAGTTGCATTTATTGTAATATATATTGTAATAATATATATATATATTAGAAGGTCTTGATATGTAATTTGTTGTTTTGTCCAAATCCATAGGCAGCAAGGTAACATTTTGTATATTCATTTAAGAGTTGTAGGATTTGGAGTCAGGGATATTGTAGTTGAAATCCTGCCTAACATACTAGTTGTTTAACCTTATATAAGCCATTAAACCTCAAACCTCAGTTCCTTTTGTGGACAATGAAATGATAAGGATTAATGACCTCAAAAGGTCTTTTCAAGAGCCAAAATTATGATTCTATGGAACTTTTATTCAAAGACAAATGAAACATTATTTAATGGGATATGCTGACATCTCCCATTCCAGTGATCGTGATGAGAATTTTCTAAAGGACTATAAATGGGAACCAAGATGGAGGAGTGAACCAGAGCTTCTCTGTGTCACCAAAAGAAACCTCTCTGACCAAGATTAAAATATCACAACAAAATGAATATAGGAGTGAAAGAACCAACATGGATACAGAGTGAAACAAATTTCAAGAAAAGAAAAACTCAAAAGTTAGGCAGAGATAATCTGGGGAACTGGGGTGAGATGAAAACAGATCCAGCAAAAGGCTGTAGCAAGGAGTGAAGAGCAAGCCAAGAGAAAGCTACCTTCTATCCCCAATACACCTCTGCTGCCCAGGTTCAGAACCTAAACCCAAGCCAACTTTCAGATCCTGAGATCCTGCCTGGGCCACTTACAAAAGGAGAACCAAAAACTGACAGAAGAAAACCAGGATTTAAAAATCAGAATTGATCATCAAGAAACTTATGATTTCATGAGAAATCAAGAAACAAAAAACAGAATCAAAGAAATGAAAAAAACAGAGAAAAACATGAAATATCTTATTGAAAAAAACAATTGACTTAGAAAATAGATCTGAAAGAGAGAATTTGAAAATTATTGGACTACCTGACAGCCATGATCAAGAAAAAAACTTAAACATCATATTACCAGAAATTATCAAAGAAAACTGTTCAGAGATCCTCAAACAAGAAAATAAAACTGGAAATGGAAAGAATTAACATATCACATCCAGAAAGGCATCCTGAAACGACAACTTCCAAGAATGTAATGACTAAATTCAAGAGCACCAAGCTAAGGAAATTCTGCAAACAGACAGAAAAAAATAAAACATTGAAATACTGTGGAGCTAAAATCAGGATCAAACATGACCTAGTGGCTTCTACATTAAAGGATCAAAAGGCATGGAATATGATATTCAGGAAGACGAAAGATGTGGGTTAACAGCCCAGAGTCATGTATCTAGCAAAACTTAGTATATTCTTTCAGGAAAAAAAATGGACATTCAATAAGATAGAAGATTTCTAAGCATTCCTGAAGAATAAGCCAGACTTAAATAAAAAAATTGAATTCCAAATAGGAGACCTGGGAGAAGTCCAAAAATATAAACAAGAAAGAGAAAAATTAAGGGACTTATTAAGGACAAAATGTTAATGTGTCTACATGGAAGGAAGATTTCTATAATTCTCAAAAATTACTCTTAGCAATAGAGAAGACAGAAGGAACTTACTCAGAGAGTGAAAAAGTAAACTGATATATAGTGATATGATGTATAATAAATGTGATAATATAAAATGATATATATATGGTATTTATGCATATGAATAATATATAAAAATCAATCAAGGGCTAAAAGCAAAGGTTGCATAGAGAGAACATAGGAGGGAAAGATAGAATGGGGTAAATTATATAACATAAAGAGACATGAAAAATCATTGTAGAGAGGGGAGGATAGGGGTGATGACAGGTAATGCTTAAACTTTACTCTCATCTTAAGCAGTTTTGAGAAAGAAAAACAAATATACATGGTAGAATGTAGAATTCTATCTTATCCTACAGAGAAGTAGAAAGGGAATAAGATAAGGGGAGAAGGAGGTAATTAGAGGGATGGGGAAGTGGGGAGTGACAAAAGGCAAAATACTGGTGAGGAGGAATGGAGAGAAAGGAAATATATAAAGGAGATGATAGGATGAAGGGCAACACACAGGTAATAATCATGATGCTAAATGTGAATGGGATGAATTCACCCATTAAATGAAAGCTGATAAAAGAGTGCATTAAAAAGAGGCTCCTACTATATGTTGCTTACAAGAAACATATTTGAGGCAGAGTGACACATAGCTGGAATAGAATTCATTATGTATCATCTAAAGTTAAAAAAAAAAAAAGCAGGGGTAGCAATCATGATACCAGACAAAGCCAAATTAAAAATAACCTGATTAAAAGAGATAAGGAATAAAATTACATTTTTCTAAAAGCTACTATAAACAATGAAGTAATATCATTATTAAACATTTATGCACCAAATGGTATAGCTTCTAGATTTCTAAAGGAGAAATTAAAGGAGCCGAAGGAGGAAATTGATAGTAAGATCATACTAGTGGAGGATCTAAGCCTTCCACTTTCAGAACTAGATGAATTGAAACAAAAAGTAAATAAGAAAGAAGGGAAGTGAATGAAATATTAGAAAAATTATAGTTAATAGATATCTGGAGAAAATCGAACAGGGAGAAAAAGGAATATACCTTCGTCTCAGAAGTACATGATACATATACAAAGATCTACCATGTACTAGGGTGAAGAAATATTGAAAAGAAAGGCAGAAAAGCAGAAAGAACAAGTACAACTTTTTCAGATCTAAATGTGATAAAAATTATACTTAACAAGTGTCCATGGAAAGGCAAATTTAATATTAATTGGAAACTAAATAATCTACTTCTTCAAAACTGTTGGGTCAAAACTGAAGTCATCCAAAGAATTATGGACTTCATTCAAGAGAATGATAATGAGGAGGCAACATATCAAAATCTATGGGATACAGGCAAAGCAGTACGCATGGGGAAATTTATGTCTCTTAGTGCCTATATCAACAAAATTGAGAGGAGGATATCAAAAAATTGGGCTTACAACTTAAAAAAATTAGAGAACAAATTAAAAATCTCCAGATAAAAAGTAAATTGGAAATCATAAAATTTAAAGGAGAAATTAATAAAGTTTAAAGTAAAAGAATTATTTAATTAATAAATAAGACTAGAAGCTATTACTTAAAAAAACAAATAAAATAAAGTACTGTTTAATCTAGTAAAAAAAGAAAGAAAAGAATCAAATTTAAAATATCAAAGAGTAAAAGGGTGATCTCAACTCTAATGAAGAAGAAATTAAGGCAATTATTGAAAACAATTTTATCAATCACATGGCAATAAATATGACAATCCTGGTGAAATGGGTGAATATTTACAAAAATATAAATTTCTTAGATTAACAAAAGAGGAAATAGAATAGTTAAATGATCCCATGTCAGAAAAAGAAATTGAACAAGCCATCAAGGAACTTCATAAGAAAAAATCTCCAGGGCCAGATGGATTCAGAAGGGAACTCTATCAAACATTTAAAGAACAACTAATCCAAATACTATACAAAAAAATTGACAATATAAACAAAGATGGAGCTTTACCAAATTTCTTTTATGATACAAATATGGTACAGATTCCAAAGCCAGGCAGACCAAAAACAGAGAAAGAGAACTACATACCTATCTCCTTAATGAACATATGTGCAAAAATCTCAAAATTCTAGCAAAATTACTTGGAATTGCTTATCAACTCCAGGAGGGGGGAGGAAGGAAGGGTAGGAAATATCATAAATCATGTAACCATTGGAAAATGTTCCAAATAAATAATTTTAAATAAAGGACTACCAATATAAAAACTGGTGCTTATCTTTTTTGTTATTATTAATGCTTTATATTGTAGAATCAATTCTAAGTCAGAAGAACAGCAAAGCCTAGGCAATTAGGATTAAATGACTTTTCCCATCAGCTAGGAAGTATTTGAGACCAGATTTGAACACAAGTCCTACTCACTTCAGGTCTGAAAATCTATCAGTTGTGCTACTAGCTGATACTGGAGCTTATCTTTTTACATCTGTTGTAGAGGAGGGGGAGGAATACACTTTAGGCAGAATTTAATTATAAGCTCCAATTTAAATTAACTTAAACCTGAGGTCACCTAGTGAAATCAGATGAATAAATGACCATGGGAAGGATAGCGAGGCTATATCAGAAAATATGATTCACTAAGAAATAAATGATCAAAGGCTTTTAGACTAATGAGAAATCTCACACCTTAATAAGAATCGTGAATACTTAGTTTATTGTTTTTGCTTTCTTTTTTTCTTTTTTGTTAATTTTAAACCCTTACTTTCTATCTTGTTATCAGTTCTTAAATATTAGTTCCAAGACAGAAGAATGATAAAGGCTAGACAATTGAAGTTAAGTGTTTTATCCAGGCTTACAAAACTAGGAAGAAACTGAAGTATTACATAAGATAAAAACTATGTAGAGTTCCTTCAGAGAATTGAAATATTTGAAGTTCCCATTCTCAATTTCGTTCAACTTTGCATAAGTAATTAAAATAACTCTGAGGTACCATCTCACATATATCAGTAATGACAAAAGCTTGAAGGGATGAGGGAAAAATAGGTACACTAATGAAGTGCTGGTGGAGTAATGAATTAGTACAACAATTCTGGAAAACAGTTTGGAATTATTCCTAAAGGGCTATAAATCTGTGTATATACTTTGACACACTGCTTCTATGACCTTTTCCTGAAGAGATTAAAAAAAGGAAAAAATACTTTAATTCACAAAAAACTATAAAATATACAGATAAATATACCACACATACACACACACACACACACAAACTATAAAATATATAGATAAATATACCACACACACATATAAAAAAGTGCTATAATTATATATATATGTATATATATAAATATACCACACACACATATAAAAAAG
>NC_058135.1:157228668-157240955 GCF_016433145.1 Gracilinanus agilis
TACCCACATTCAGAGGAAGGACTGCAGGAGAGGAAACATATAAGAAAAGCAACTGCTTGAACGCATGGGTCGGGGCGGACATGATTGAGGGTGTGGACTCGAAACTACCACACCAATGCAACCACCAACAATTGGGAAATTGGTCTTGATCAAGGACACATGACAAAACCAGTGGAAAAGTGCGTCAGCCATGGGTGGGGCGAGTGCGGGGGGTGAAGGGGAAAATAGGAGCATGAAACATGTAACCATGTTAAAAATGATTATTAATAAATGTTAAAAAAAAAGAAAAAAAAAAGAAATACAGAATGGAAACAGGGAGAAAAAAATAAATAAATCAATCAATAAATAAAATAAAGAATTTGTATCCTAAAAAAAAAAAGTCACCATGAGGCAATTCATCAGTTCACTCTGCCCTTTGTTTCTCAGTTATGATTCTACTTGTAGCAGTTAACTGGATTTGTTAAACTTGGTTAAATATCTAAAAAAAAAAAAAAAAAAAAAAAGACAATGCAGAATTCTGGAGTACATACAGAAACTGAAAAAAACCAAAACAAACCATTGTTCCACTAGACTTTATAGGCATAGGGACCTAATTCCTTAGGTCTTAGAATCTTAGGGTCCTTTGACCCAGTCCTCACCCCTTTCTGGTGAATTTGCTAACACTAGCTTATCCCTTCCTTACTTTCCTATCTACTCCCTACCTGAATGACCCCAATAATGTTCTATTCTGATCATCTGCTGGGGCTTATAGCTATTGTCTACTGCTTCTTGATACCTATTGACTGACTTTCTGTTCAATAGCTTGTTCCTAGGACTTCTACTTGGTTACCCTCCAAAGATCTCTAAGAAAGGATACACCCTGCATTCCACTTTTGCAATTGAGATTTTACTATTATTATTATTTTTAAAGTACTACCGCCTTTGAATGGACTTCATTTTTCTATTTTATAAGATACTGAATAGTAACCTTCAGGTCATTATGCAAAGTATAATTATTGAGTCAGACTTCTGCCTGATTTAATTTTATTTTTCAGACTTACTTGACTTTTATTCTTCCTTATACTAAAATCTTAAGAGCAATGACCTATCCTTTAAATGAATTGTTATACATGCACTTATATTTTGATACTTCCATGATGTGTGTTTTTATCAAGGTAGGTCCTATTTCCAACACTAATGACAACTTTTCTATACATTATTAGTCAATACTTGAGAATTGCTGTTTTTGAAAAATTAATTATCTAATAACCAAAATAGTGATAATAGTTACATATATGAATGCATGGGTGTCTATATATATATACACACATAATGTATATGCATATGTAATAGGTATATCAATAATTTAGTTCAATTATTTACATTTTACCACATTCTAAAATGAATGAAATATTGTTAATAAATACTCTAGAAATCAGTTATTAAAGAAGATTAGCTGTTAAATAACCAATTCCTTTTTAAAAATTTATAGAATACACATCATATGTCCATTATTATAAAAAGTGCCATGAAGAACACAAAAGCATTATATAATTAGGATTTGCTCCCCAGAAACTCTTTCCCAGCTTCCCATGTTCCTTCTCATGTTATATGCTAATTTAGGGAAGATATAAGGTTTTTTTTTTTTAAACCCTTAACTTCTGTGTATTAGCTCATAGGTGGAAGAGTGGTAATGGTGGGCAATGGGGGTCAAGCGACTTGCCCAGGGTCACACAGCTGGGAAGTGTCTGAGGCCGGATTTGAACCTGGGACCTCCCGTCTCTAGGCCTGGCTCTCAATCCACTGAGCTACCCAGCTGTCCCCCAAAGATATAAGTTTTGTATGGTCCCACCCCCTCCCTCTCTTCTCGCCGATCAAGGTTTGTGGAGGTGGGGTGAGTCCCAGGCAGGAGAATTTTTCTCATGTGTCTTTACTCAGGCTTTTACTTTTCTTCTTGTATTTTTCCTACTTCAAGTGATAATTAATACATCTTATAAAATATAATACTTGGACTTATTGGATATTGATTTAAATCTAACAGCATATCTGGTTCATCTGCTTCCTACCATTGAGAAACTTCCAAAGGATTTGAAGAGGAAAACACCTGCCTATATGAAGCTTTTAGGAATACATAAAACTATGACAATGATTTAAAATTTTAGATGTGTATAATTTTAACTATTTATATAGGGATATATGTATTCTATATCTATATAATTTGTCTGACCTAATTCTAGGATTCTTTGGCTTTTTGAGTCTGAATATCATGTTTCGGAAGTATACTAGATTCACCAGTAATGATCTAGTCCTTCATAACTTTTATGTATTTCTGCAACCCTAATCCTTTTACAAATGGTTGACTTTGAGAAATTCGAAATAATCACTTCTCTTAATGAACCAATTCTTTATTAATAACATATAACTTGATGCTATTGGATAACTTGAGAGTTACAATGATAGAAAATCACTTAGGGCAATGAATTACCATGAAACAACTTATTACTCAGGAGATTTGTGTCTAGACTCCATAGGACATTTTTATTCTCCCAAAAGAATACCATGAATTACAAAGATGAACTTCTGGATCAAGCATTACCACTTACTCTGAAGCCAAGTGATATGGGTCCCATGACTGGAATTATTCATTAATCATTTGCTATATATTCCTCATGTCATCTGGTAAATTATTAGCTTTTTTGGCATCTTTAGCAGAAAATAAAAAGGGCAAAGTAATGCAGGTTTCCAGTTTCCTCTCTGACCAACCAACTTATCCAGTCAATACACATTTGTGACAAGACTAGACATATCTTTGTCTTCTAGATAATTTTTCCAGGTATGTCTAATAATTTTTCTTCAAGTATGTCTTAACTATTTTAATTAAGACTAAAAATCAAATTAAAGTGTGGTTTAGTAGGTGGAACATTTATCTGAGAATTAGGAAACATGTTTTAGCCCTGCTATGCTCCTTACCAGCTATAATATCCTTGTCAAGTTACTTATTCTTTATGTATTTTTGTTTTCTGTCTTATAAAATTAGAATTTTGGCAGTCTCATTTTTAAGGTATCTCCTACTTTTAAATGTCTGTAGGGTTTCTTCTCAAATTGTTTTGACTATTTGTCAGTTAAGAAGCAGAAGCATTTATTAAGCAGATTATAGGAACCAAGTACTATATTAAGTGCTGGGCATACAAAGAAATGTAAGGGATACTTCTTGCTCTTAAGAAACTTATACAGGTTTCACTGATTTCTAAGATCATACATAAGTATTCATAACTTATGCATGTGGTTAATTAATGGCATAAATTAAAAAGAAATAATCGTTTTCCTTTCAGTTGCTTGGGTGTGTGGTATAAACTAATACATGAGAAATTGGTGAGATCATTAGTTAATGTATATATATATATATACTAAATCTATATGTTTATATATTTTCTAACAATAATATTTATATAATGCTGTAAGATTTACAAAACACATTACTAATATCATCTTATTTTACTGTGTGATGAAGGATTAGACAATTGAGAAACAGTACTTAAAATAGGCACAGATTTCCTCTTCCTTGTTTCTGTGCTTAGCAAATAATAGATAATGTCTGCCTGTTTCCAATACAATCATAAAAGGCATTTTGGTGGGGCTGTTTATGGGAATAAGTGATTCAAGGGCCAATACTATATGATGACAAAGAGTTTTCAAATTTCCTGAAGAATAAGAAAAATTAATAGGTTGCTGAGCTGGAGTTAACTATGTATCTAAAGAGTGGTCTTTCTCTCCTGCAACTCTCTTGCTTCTTTTCCTTCCTGATGTGAAATGTGAATCAAACTCTCTACCAAACAGCAACTTTTAAGTCAATCAATCAAAAACTTAAGTACCCCTATTTAGTACCTTACCAGTCATTAAGTATTAGAGTAAGTGGGGAAGGGACTAAAAGTGATGTTGGTAAAGGACTATAAAAAGTCCTGAACTTCCTATACAAGGATCTTCTCCTTTGGGCTTCTTCTTTGGAGTATAGCTACCTGGGGCTTTTGGACTTCGACTTTGACTTGAAGCTTTGGACCTTTCAGCTGGATTTTTCAGCTTTGGGACTTCTACTTTTGGCTTTGGAGCTGCTTGGAGTTTCTTGTTGGGTTCACTGCTACCTTGGTGAGCTTAGGTCACAAAGGTTTTTCTGCACTGGGAAAATGCCTGGATCCTGCTTGGCTTGCTGGTAAGTGTCTATGATTCCCACATGGAGATTGGCACTCTGTTGGAGAGTGAGCTTCATTTCACAAGATCAGCATTTAGGGTAGCCTAGGCAGTTTCCTTACCTCTTTCCCTTCCACATTTCCCTCTTTTTACTAATATTCCAATTAAGCAAAATTATTAAAATCTGCTAATAGTTTTCCTTACTTAAGGGATACTAATTAGCAATCACTTTTTATAACTCTCTTATTTAGTCAAAATCCCTATTTAGCCATTATACTGATATGAATGTGGCATGACTGCTGTGAGCTACCAGGTAAGGGAAAGAGACGCTTTACTCTCTCTCTCTTTCATCCAGTTGTCATGTGTTCATGAGTAGATGTCACCTCTATTTCTTCTGTGTTTGTTTCCTTTAAAGTTTGCAAAACACTCTGTAAATATTATCTCATTTTATTTTCAAAGCAACCCCAGAGAAAGTAGGTGCTCTTGTTTTCTCCATTTTTCAGATGTGAACACTGAGGCAAGCTTAAGTTATTTACTGTGGTTCAAACAGTTAATAAGTATCTGAGACCAGATCATATTTCAGGTCTTCCTGATTTTGGTTTCAGTGCTTTATCAACTTTTCTAAGATATGTTAACAAAGGAATTATCACTCTTTCTGGACCCTATCTCTGTCTTTATGCATCCTAAAATCCTATTAGCTTTGCTGGCAGCCATGTTGATTGCCCATAATTTATTCTTTTCTGCATAGACAGTTGATACCATGAGTGTACTGCTAAGTCCCCTCTTGTATAATATATTCTGTGAATTATACTTCCTCTCCTATTATTGTGTGATGCTTGCTACTTATTATGACATGGGGCTTGTTGGATATATATAGACAGTCTCTTTTTCTTTCCTGAACCTTTTTCAGTTTTAAGTTCTCTTGATGAGAATCACAATCACTCTAGGCAAATATATGTTAATAAATACATGTAATATATATTTCATTGCTTCCCAGAAGTCCATAATTTCTATATTTTTAAACTCTCTGAGAGTATCTCACACCACCATCAATAATAGTTCCCTTTCCAAATAGACCTTTCTTTTTCATTAGCCATAGGGAAATAAGTGTCACCTATCCCATATTGGAGTAAATAAATGACTGGACATGAATTCAGAAAAAAATTTTGATTCAAGTTCCACTGCAGACCTAATATAGATAGGTCCTAATTAGTGTGAATGACAAATTCTCTGAAGTGGTTGTATGTATTCAGATTTGCACTATTCAAAGATACAATCATTTGAATGTAATAACTGGTCTGAGCTCAGTGAAAAAATGCAGTATGATTTCAAACATTTCAGATATTTTATAGCAGTAAGGATTTAGCTGTATTTGTGTAGCCATAGGCAAGTTGTGGTCTTGTAGGCTTTTGCTGTTCTTCAGGAGAAATAGAAACAAAGGTGTTATGAGGCTCAGATATCATAATGGATGCAAAAGGCTTTGCAAATATTAAAGCTAGTTATCATCAGCATCATTATTTTTATCTGATGATGACTTCATTCCCTGAACTTCCTACTATATTCCTAATAAACTCAATGTTTATAGGACAATGCAGGGAGATTTTGGTAAAATTTTATCAACCAAGCTTTCCAGGAAAAAAGAAATGTATACACAACACACACATTCTTTAATTTGAATTATTAATAAGTCTATAAATCAACCACACAATATAACCCACCCTGATTTGTATTGATTGCCAATATCTGAGGTGTAAAAGCTTATGCTGAGAAATTAACATTTGGCTCATTGAAGGTATTTAGAGCTGATTCCAGCACAATCCTGGACATCAAACTGCTTCTTCTTTTGTTGTTGCATACATAAATGTTATAGGTAACTAATAGAAATAAAAACAAATATCCAAACAAATGCCTTATTTTCTCCAGCTATGTAGCAATTGAGAACCTCAGCAGTCTATTACCCTATTTCAAAATTCTCTTGCCAGATAAATTGCATTTACTAGACCCTTTCACTGTTTTGGAGGTATAGTTTCCTTCTGATGCTTTTTGTACTTGAAACCAGATTCTTGATTATTTTGAGAGATTGTTCTATATTGTTCAATAATCCTTGATCTCAAGATCTTTAATAGCTTTTTGTCAGAATTTAGCAGCTTTCTGACAAAGTTCCAATGTAAACAGATGCTTCCAACAGCTATTGTTGGTGTGAAGGTCTCAAGCAGGGACGAATTGTCAGCTACTTGATATTTCTTTTATTTGATATAAACTTTCCATGGATAAGATTTCAGAAACATCTTCACTTCTTTGCTCTTCTCAGTTGCTTCTACTCTTTAGATTTCAAAGGAAAAGCTGAAACATTTTTGATAGGCAACAGCAGAATAGATTCAAATGTGTCCAAATGTTACCAAATGTATGTTTGTGTGAAAAAGAATGTTTTTTAAATTTTTTTATTTTTAGAAAAATTTTCCATGGTTACATAATCCATGTTTTTACTTTCCCCTTCACTTTCACACCCCCCATAGCTAACAGATTTCCACTGGTTTTAACATGTATCATCAATCAAAACTTACTTACATGTTATTGATAATTGCACTGGTGTGGTCCTTTCGGGTCTACCTCCCCTATCATGTCCTCATCAACCCAAGTATTCGAGCAGTTGTTTTTCTTCTGTGCTTCCTCTCCTGTAGTTCTTCCTCTGAATGTGAGTAGCATTCTTTTCCATTAATCCCTCAGAATTGCCCTGGGTCATTGCATTGCTGCTAGTACAGAAGTCCATTACATTCGATTTTACCACATTGTATCAGTCTCTGCGTACAATGTTCTTCTGGCTCTGCTCCTTTCACTCTGCATCAATTCCTGGAGGTCTTTCCAGTTCACATGGAATTCCTCCAGTTTATTATTCCTTTTAGCACAATAGTATTCCATCACCAGCATATACCAAAATTTGTTCAGCCATTCCCCAATTGAAGGGCATACCCTCGTTTTCCAGTTTTTGCCACCACAAATAGCATAGCTATGAATATTTTTGTACAAGTCTATTTATCTATGATCTCATTGGGGTACAAACCCAGCAATGGTATGGCTGGATCAAAGGGCAGGCATTCTTTTATAGCCCTTTGAGCATAGTTCCAAATTGCCAGCCAGAATGGTTGGATCAGTTAACAACTCTACCAGCAGTGCATTAACATCCCAGTTTTGCCACATCCCCTCCAACATTCATTACTCTCTCCTGCTATCATTTTAGCCAATGTGCTAGGTGTGAAGTAATACCTCAGAGTTGTTTTGATTTGCATTTCCCTATTTATTAGAGATTTAGAACACTTTCTCATGTGCTTCTTGATAGTTTTGATTTCTTTATCTGAAAATTACCTATTCATTTCCCTTGTCCATTTATCAATTGGGGAATGGCTTAATTTTATAAACAATTGATTTAGTTCCTTGTATATTTGTGTAGATAGACCTCTGACAGAATTTTTTGTTATAAAGATTTTTTCCCAGTTTGTTGTTTCTCTTCTGATTTTGGTTGCATTGTTTTTGTTTCTACAAAAACTTTTTGATTTAATATAATCAAAATTATTTATTTTACATTCTGTAATTTTTCTAACTCTTGCTTGGTTTTAAAATATTTCCTTTCCCAGAGATCTGACAAGTATACTATTCTGTGTTCACTTAATTTACTTATAGTTTCCTTCTTTATATTCAAGCCTTTCACACATTCTGAATTTATCTTGGTGTATGGTGTGAGATGTTGATCTAAACATGATCTCTCCCATATTGTTTTCCAAGTTTCCCAGCAGTTTTTGTTAAATAGTAGATTTTGTCCTAAAAGTTGAACTCTTTGCTTTTATCATACACTGTTTTGTTGACATCCCTTACCCCAAGACTATTCCACTGATCCTCCCTTCTGTCTCTTAGCCAGTACCATATAGTTTTGATGACCACCTCTTTATAGTATAGCTTAATATATGGTGCTACTAGGCCCCCTTCCTTCACATTTTTTTCATTATTTCCCTTGATATTCTTGATCTTTTGTTCTTCCAAATAAACTTTGTTATAGTTTTTCCTAATTCAGTAAAAAACTTTTTGGTAGTTTGATATGTATGGCATTAAAATATAAATTAATTTGGGTAGAATGGTGATTTTTATTATGTTAGCTTGTCCTACCCATGAGCACTCAATGTTTTCCAATTGTTTAGATCTAGTTTTAATAGTTTGGAAAGTGTTTTGTAGTTGTGTTCATATAATTCCTGTGTTTCTTTTGGTAGATAGATTCCTAATTATTTTATATTGTTTAAGGTGGTTTTAAATGGTGTTTCTCTTGCTGCTGTGGTGTGTTGGAAATATATAAAAATGCTGATGATTTATGTGCATTTATTTTGTATCTTGCAACTTTGCTAAAGTTGTTGATTATTTCTACTAGCTTTTTAGTTGATTATCTAGGATTTTTTAAGTAGAACATCATATCATCTGCAAAGAGTGATAGCTTAGTCTCCTCATTGCCTATTTTAATATCTTCCATTTCTTTTTCTTCTCTAATTGCTACTGCTAGTGTTTCTAGTACAATGTTAAATAATAGAGGGATAATGGGCATCCTTGTTTCACTCCTGATCTTATTGGAAAGGCTTCTAATTTATCCCCATTGCATATGATGCTTGTTGATGGTTTTAAATATGTGCTGTTTATTATTTTTAGGAAAGGACCTTCTATTCCTATACTTTCTAGTTTTTTTCAGTAGGAATGGGTGTTGTATTTTGTCAAAGGCTTTTTCAGCATCTATTGAGATAATCATGAGGTTTTTGTTGGTTTGCTTGTTGATATGGTCAATTATGTGGATGGTTTTCCTAATGTTGAACCATCCTTGCATTCCTGCTATAAATCCCACCTGATCATGATGGATGACCCTCTTGATCACTTGCTGGAGTCTTTTTGCTAGTATTCTATTTACGATTTTTGCATCTATGTTCTTTAAGGAAATTGGTCTGTAATTTTCTTTCTCTGTTTTTGATCTACCTGGCTTTGAAATCAGTACCATATTTGTGCCATAAACAGAATTTTGTAGGACTCCTTTTCTTATTATATCAAATAATTTGTACAATAGTGGGATTAGTTGCTCTTTGAATGTTTGATAGAATTCACTTGTGAATCCATCAGGCCCTAGCAATTTTTTCTTAGGGAGTTCTTTGAAGGCTTGTTCAATTTCTTTTTTCTGATATGAGATTATTTAGGTATTCTATTTCTTCTGTTGTTAATCTAGGCAGTTTATATTTTTGTAAATATTCATCCATATCACCCAGATTGCTATATTTATTACCATAAAATTGGGCAAATAGTTTTTAATGATTGCCTTAATTTCCTCTACATTAGAGGTAAGGTCTCCCTTTTCATCTTTGATACTGTTAATTTGGTTTTCTTCTTTCCTTTTTTTATTAGATTTCCCACTACTTTTTCTATTTTATCTGTTTTCTTCAAAATACCAGCTTCTATTCTTATTTATTAATTCAATAGTTCTTTTGTTTATGCTTTTATTAATTTCTCCTTTGATTTTTCGTATTTCTAATTTAGTTTTCATTTGAGGATTTTTAATTTGTTTATTTTCTAGTTTTTTAAGTTGCATGCCCAATTCATTAACTTCTGCCCTCCCTAATTTGTTAATATATGCACTCATTGATATAGATTTTCCCCTTAGAACTGCTTTGGCTGCATCCCATAGGTTTGGGTAAGATGTCTCATCATTGTCATTGTCTTCAATGAAATTATTAATTGTTTGCATGATTCGTTCTTTCACTAAATTATTTTGGAGTATCATATTATTTAATTTCCTATTAGTTTTTGGTTTGCCTCTCCATATAGTCTTACTAATAACTATTTTTTTGTATTATGATCTGAGAAAGTTACATTTATTATTTCTACTTTTTTGCATTTGTTTTCCATGTTTCTATGCCCTATTACGTGGTCTATCTTTGTGAATGTTTCATGTGATGCTGAAAAGAAGGTGTATTTTTTTTGTCCCTATTTATTTTTCTCCATATTTCTATTAACTCTAATTTTTGAGGGTTTCATTCTCCTCTATTATATCTTTTTTATTTATTTTTTGGTTTGATTTATCTACATCTGATAGGGGAAGGTTGAGGAGTGAATCTTAAAACCTCCACACCCTTACACAGAGATAGAAAACAATGTGCTTTGAGAAGAAAGAGGAGTAAATCTAATTATGGGACAGAGGAGGGGGAACCCTACTGCAGCACAAATAAAGATTTACACCAAGAAAAAGGCTTCAATTCTTAAACTGTGGGGTCTGAGGGTATAGAAGGGGAATCCCAAGACCCCTCGCCTACATGCTGTGCCAAGTCTCCAGAGGCCCTGGAAATCTCAGGGTGGGCTGGATACACCAGTCTGGAGAGAGGGCCTTGCTGGAGCTAGACTCAGGGAGTTAAACACAGGCACTGGAGAGGTGACTGGAGGAGAAAACCAAAGAAACACAGCAAAAACGCACCGAAGTTAGTGGCTTAGAGAGAGCCAAACCTCAGAACTCAGACAGCTTGGCTTCCTCATACAGAGATAGAGAACAAAGGGCTTCAAGAGGAAAGAAAACCATATCAAACACAAGGACAGCACAGGGGGATCCCACTGCTGGAATGCTCAGCTCAGGGAAAACGCTTTTTCTTGTCCCCCCAAAGTTTTTTGTTTGTTTGTTTTTCCCTCCTCTGTAGTTTTTATCCTCAGGGCACACTAAGCAGTAAGTTTAATCCAATAAATACAGGATTAATCCCATCAATTGGATAGACAAAAAGTCTTCATGGGGCAGAGAAAGTAACTACAATCCTCTATGGGGGGGGGGATCTTTCATCAAAGATCATTAAATACATCTGCTCAAACTAGCAGAACAAGGAAGGAAAAAATATGAGTAAATAACAGAAAAAGAGAAAAGAAATGGCAATTGCCAGCTTCCTTCAAGGAAGTGAAAAGAGAGAAAATGAAATAGAAATAGAAGATGAAGTATTTCCAGCAAACTGAACACAGGTTTTGGAAGATCTCAAAATAAAACTTCAGGAACACAAAAAGTAATCTAGAGAGGCTGAAGACAATTTGAAAAAGGAAATACATGAACTAAAACAAGAAAATAAAGTCTTAAAAGCCATAATTGACCAACTTGAAAATGAAGCAAAGAAGGCAAAAGATGATCTACAAAGAAAATCAGACCAGAATGAGAAAGATGACCAAAAAGGCAGGGATGAAATTCAGACTTTCAAAAACAGAAGTCAACAACTAGAAGCAAATGACTTCACAAGGTAGCAAGAATATATTAAGTGAAATTTAAAAAATGAAAAATTTGAGGAGAATATGAAACACCTCATTGATTCAAACAAAGATCTGTAGAATAGAGCTAGAAGAGACAACTTAAGAATTATTGGTTTACCAGAACATCATAATAAAAGAAAAAGTTTAGACAGTGTCTTACAAGAAGTTATCGGAGAAAATTACCCTGAAATTCTCGAACAAGAGGGAAAAGTAGAAATTGAAAGAATCCACAGATCACCTCCTATATTTAATCCACAACTGACAACTTCCAGGAATATTATAGCCAAATTCAAAAACTACCAGACCAAGGAAAAATATTACAAGCTACTAAAAAGAAGTCATTCAGATATCAGGGAACCACAGTTAGGATAACACAGGATCTGGCTGCATCTACATTGAAGGACCCGAAGGCATGGAACACAATATTCCAGAAAGCAAGAGTACTAGGTCTACAACCAAGAATCAACTATCTAGCAAAACTAACTATATTATTACAGGGGAAAGTATGGTCATTCACTAAAATTGAGGACTTCCAAACATTCATTAAGAAAAAAATGGACTTAAAGAGTTTGCTGCCCAAACCCAGAACTCAAGAGAATCAACATAAGGTAATTAAGAGAATGGGGGGAGGAGAAAAAAATTCTTTTCTTTAAGGGACAAAACAAGTTCAATCAATTTATATCCCATGAAGAAAAGAAGATAATGGAAAATATTAAAAATTGTTATTACCAACAGGGTAACTAAAAGAAGTTTACATAGAGGGAACAGGGACAAACTGTATAGAATGAAATGAAATGTCAAGTAATATATATATATATATATATAATGTA
>NC_058135.1:157241025-157470485 GCF_016433145.1 Gracilinanus agilis
TCATTCAATAAAATCGAGGACTTCCAAATATTCATCAAGAAAAAACCAGACTTAAACAGAGAGTTTGCTGCCCAAACCCAGAACTCAAGAGAATCAACATAAGGTAATTAAGAGAATAGGGGGAGGCGAAAAAAATTCTCTTGTTTAAGGGACACAACAAGTTCAATCAATTTATATCCCATGAAGAAAAGAAGGTATTGGCAAATATTAAAAATTATTATTACCAAAAGGGTAACTAGAAGAAGTTTACATAGATGGAACAGGAACAAACTGTGTAGGATGAAATATCAAGCGATACATAAATGTGTATATATATATATGTATTTATGTATGTATACCTACATACATACCTATGTATGTAGGTATAAATATGTACAAAACTGGGGGGGAAGAAGATAACAATAACAAAAATAGTAAAACAAACAAAAAGGAATAAATTTATATTCCATAAAGAAGTGTGTGGGACCAACAGGGGAAAATGACAATACACTATAAGGGTAAAGAGTTTAGAGAGAGGAAATATTCAATACTTAAGTGCATTGAAATCAACTTAAAGAGGGAAGAACAGTCAGATCCATTGGGGCAGAGAATTGATTCATGCCCTATAGAGAAGTAGAAGGGTAACAAACAGACTGGTGGGGAGGGAAGCAATACTAGGGAGGGAGAGGGCTTGGGGGAGAGCACAGAGTAGCTTTAAAAAATAATAAGAGGGGAATAAGAAGGGAGGGAGGAGAAAGGGAAGTGTACAACAAGGGAGAGGATTATAGGAATTGATTAAAAACAAAACACTGGTATAGAAGGAAACAATGAAAGAAGAAAGGACAGGACTAGGAGAGAGAATCAAAAGGTCTGGGAATGCACAGTTGATAATTATAACTCTGAATGTGAATGGGATGAACTCGCCCATAAAACAGAAGCAAATAGCAGAGTGAATTAGAGACCAAAATCCTACCATATGTTGTCTACAAGAAACACACATAAGACAGACAGACAGACATAGAATGAAAATGAGAGGATGGAGCAAAATCTATTGGGCTTCAAATGAGAAAAAGAAGGTAGGGGTTGCTGTCATGATCTCTGACAGAGGCAAAGTAAAAATAGATAAGGTTAAAAGAGATAGGGAAAGTAACTACATCCTAATAAAAGGCAGTGTAAACAATGAAGAAATATCAGTACTCAGAATGTATGCACCAAAAGGTATAGCTTCCGAATTTTTAAAGGAGAAGCTAGTGGAGCTCAAGGATGAAATAGGTAGAAAAAGAATGTGTTTTTATTTTAAACTATTTTTCTTGATTCCTCATTTTGTATGTCTGGTTCATGCCTGGTACATTAAGTGCTTTTGACCTAATTTTAAAGACTTCGAAGTCAGGTAACTAGGCAAAAGTCATAACCTATGAGAAATATACCTAAATATAAGAAGTCAGGACTTGAAGCCTCAAGGATAGGATTCTCTTAATTTCAGTGTCTAATTAACAAAATGCTAGTTTTAAGAAAGTGTCAAAAACCTATAACATAGAATACATCATAATTAAGTCAACACACAGAAAGACTTAGTAACTAAACTTTTGAGCAGGAGTCACTTTTGAGCATGGGACCATACAGGAAAAAAAAGTAACTTTTTGACTCCTATCAGTAAAATACCAATCAATTACTACTACTGAGTAGTGAGATAAGGCTATGAAGTCATTTAAGGTTAACTATTTACTACATTCATCAGATGAAGAGGCAAAGAATAGAGGTAGGACACTTAAAATTTGAAAATTGTAATTTTGTTGGACAAAAAATACATTATTGTGCCTAATCTTTGATGATGCAATAACACTAGTTAATCTGTACTCTAAAAAGGATGAATTAAAATGGAAAAGGAGTAACATACAAAAATACTTATAGCAACTCTTTTTATGGTGGCAGAGAATTAGAAATAATGAAGAAGATGGTTTTATTTTTTTTAAGTGGGGAGAGGCAGCTAGGTAGCTCAGTAGAATGAGAACCAGGCCTAGCAATGGGAGGTCCTAGGTTCAAATCTGTCCTCAGACACTTCATGGAAGTGTGACCCTGGGCAAAGTCACTTAACTCCCATTGCCTTGGCCTTACCATTCTTCTGCTGTAGAACCAATACATAGTATTGATTCTAAGACAGAAGGTAAATGTTTAAAAAAATGGGAAGACTTATATGAACTGATGCAAAATGAAGTAAGCAGAACCAGATCGTTGTACACAGTGAAGATAATATTGTAAGGATGAGCAATTGTGAAATACTTTGCTGCTCTGACCAATATAGAGATCCAAGACAATTCAAAAAGACTCGTGATAAAAAAAACAAAACACTATATACCTCCAAAGAAAAGATGAACTCTGAGTACAAACTGAAATACAATTTTTTTCACTTTTTTCTATCTTTTTGTGATATGGAAATATGTTTATTTCACATGTATAAATGATATTGCATTACTTGCTTCTTAATGATGGAGGATGAGTAGAGTTCAAACATTTTTTAAAAAGAACATTAAAAGTAAAATAATATTTCTAAAAGGAAAAAAATAAAGCAACTCACTATTGTATGTGTTGTGGACAAACTAAAATGTAAATAATAAAGGCTATCTTGTAAAGAAAAAACTGAAAACACAAGATAGTACTCAATTGAGCTCATAAGTTTATCTGTAGATAAGAAAAGACATCAGTTTAAGTGTGTAGCAATAAAAAGTAAATAAAAAGGAAGATTAAAGTAAGAGTTCAAAGAAATAGAGCTATATGGATATTAAACATATGGTGAGTGATTTTATGATATACCCTCTGGGTACTATTGAAACATCCACATGTAATCTGATCACTTGTCCCATCTGGAAAATCACAAAGCTTCAGGTTAGTTGCTGTGTACTTCAATGTGTCCCTGCAAAACAGTTCTAGTTGTCACATTTTTTTCCTCATTAGCATGCTGCATCACTGCCAAGAATGGCATGGGGAAAGTACAAAGAGTGAATACCTAATAATTGTAATGCACTCTGGAAGTGCTTCTCAACTGCTATTGTGTCTTATCTAGTCTCTTAAAATATCCCTTATTGTTTCTATTCTTAAATGTTAAAAATTTTGTATAAAGTGGAGGAAGATTTTGATACCACCTGCCTCTAAATTCATCATAATATTACTAGTGGACTGAAGGGAATAGATAAGTTACTAGAAGGGAGTACAGTTACAATGACAATTGCTTGCCCTTTTAATCCCTGAAACTTGGAATACAATGGAATACAATGTCTATGGCAGTTTCCATGTAAAACGGAGCAACAACTATATGGAAGTACTTGGAGAAATTGGATATTTATTATAATCTAGTGCCTCATGTTAACTTGGGACAGAAAAAAAGCCCAATTGATTCATTCTATTTTGATTTACTTTGACAAACATTTATTAATCATCTAATAAAAACATAATATTAACCTTAATTCTAAAGGAGAGGATAATAATAAAAGATGACACTTATAGAGTGGCCTAGAGTTTGCAAAATGCTCAAGGACACATATTCAAACCTCATAGAAATCTTGTATCATAAGGAGAAATATTCCCATTTCTTAGACATGAAAACTGAAGCTCAGATACCTTACTAGTGTGTTTCAGTGTCATATAATTCACGATAAATTCATAAATGATTGGTACTTATATTTTCCTGACTTTTGTAATAGCATGGTATTAGGATGGGACCAGATGGTTAGGATAGAACCAGTATCAGGATGTTAACTATGGTTTGGGGAAGGTCAACAAAACCCAGTCCAGGCACAACCTGGTAAGTGACCAATACACAGATAATAAAACACGTTAACTAGGAGTGTATTTTATTAAAGTAGAGAAAGGTTGAGAGGGTAAAGGGAAATCCTAACATTGAGATTACTAACTAAAGCACCCCAAAATATAGAGCCTTCACGTGATGGATCTTCTTAGAGTTAAGTTCCTATACTATCTCCCTCACATACTAAACTGTAATCCCAATCCCTGTATGCCTAGTCTGCCCTAACCCTCTTGGTGTTATGGGAGATACTGGCAAATACCAGATCAGGAAGGGATTCAGGAACAGTTCCTAAGCTCAGATAGACTTGGACCTTATCTTACATACAGCTGCAGATGACACAGGACAGAAACAGCTTCCTCAGATCTTCTTCAGGACACATAGAACCAAACCAGCCATACAGCAGTAACACAGGATTGGATCAAACCCCGAGGACTTGGCATCCACACCCTCCAGGATCAAATCCAGACACAGACACAGCCTAACCATCCTTTAGTTGTTTATTTTTTCAGCTTAACCCCCCTTTCCAAGATTCCAGAATTCTCTCTTCTGCTAGTCTCATGCCACTGTGTTCTGCAAACCTAAACTCATCTTTTCCTTATAACAGCATTAAGGAACTCATAATCCCTTTGTTCATGGAGCTTCAATTCTGGTAAATAAGATGTGCCAGTTTTTCTTGAAAAGGTGTCAGCACCTTGCAAAATAAAAGAACTTGCTAGATCAAAGAAACTTTTAGAGTGGAGTAAGAGTAAAAAAATAATGATACTGATAATTATGATCCAGACACTTATGTAGTGCTTTAAGGTTTATAAAATGCTTTACATATGTTATCTCATTTTATCTTTACAACAACCATAGGAAATACATATTGTTAGAAGCTTCATTTTACAGATAAGTAAAATAAGCCTGAGAGTTGAAAACTTTATTTGCACTCACACAGCAATCAAGTTTCTGAGATAGAATTGAACTCATATCTTCTCAATTCTAAGTCCTGAGCTCTAGCCACTATTCTACTATACATTAATGTACATATACAGATGAACTAAAATGATATGGCACTTAAATAGAAAGTATAGTCCAAAGAGTTTTTTTTTTTGACTGAAATGCTAAAACAATGTATGTGATATAGATAGGTAGATGATGGATAGATAAATATATACACAAACAAGTGCCTCAATCTATATCCATATATCTATGTATTAATATTTACTTATATCAATATACCTCAGTGATGGAGTCCTAAATGATTTAAAATATTACAAAATAAGATAAATGACTATATTTGTGATCTTGGCAAAATAGCTTAAAATAACTGTAGTAGGGCTAATAAAAATCAGTATGTTGAAATAGATTTTATTGGACCCGAGTGACTACTTTTGATGTTGTTTTATTAATTTACTCTCTTGTTCTAGAGTGACAAAAACAATTATATATATATGCTAGAATTATATCTGGTGAATCACAAAAAGGCTACTTCATAATTAACTTGGATACTATACTGGATGGAGAGTTTGGAAATGTGAATTCTATCAACTCTATACCAACTTAGAATTATAGTAATGTGTCAGCAATAGGGGGAAAAGGACCTACTTGTAAAAACAATATTTATAGAAATCATTTTTTGTGGTGGCAAAGAACTAGAAATTAATGTGTTGTGCATCAATTAGGGAATGGCTAGAAAAGTTCTTGTGTATGGTTGTAATGGAATACTATTCTTCAATAAGAAATGACAACCAAAGCAATCACACAAAAAACTAGGAAGACTCATGTGAAATGATGCAAAGTGAAGTGAGGAGAACTAGGAGAACTTTGTATATAGCAACAGCAATAATGTACTATGATCAATTGTGAATGACTTAACCATTATCCCAAGTGCAAGGATCCAGGACAACTCCAAGGGACTCAGGGTGAAAAATTCTGTCCACTACCATAGAAGGAACTGACAGAGTCTGATTGGAGAATGAAATATACCATTCTTCACTTGCCTCTGTGAATTTTTTTCTAATGGAAGTTATATGTCTTCTTTCACAACATGATAAACATGGAAATAAGTATCATATATTAATATATGTATAACCTATATCATATTACCTGCAATTTGGGGAAGAGGGAACAATAGAACATGGATGACATACTCTCAGAAAAAAATTAATAAAAATTTTTGATATGTAAAAAAGGAATTACCTTGGTATAGTATCTTCTTGAAACTGAAAAATGAAAAAAGATAAAGGATTGTTAATATGAAATAATTTGATAGGAAAAGGAATCAGGTTAACCTCAAATATTTCTGCCTTAACTTCAAAATGTCTTTCTAGAAAGTAGGTAGAGTTAAAAATATCAATGTGCTCAGAAAGATGTTTCTTCATAAAATCATGACTATGTATGGCACATGTATAGAACATGAACAGAATGAGCACATATTAGTATAAGAAATGATGAGCAGGATGGTTTCAGAAAAACCTGGGGAGGCTTATGTGAACTGATGCAAAATGAAGTGAGCAGAACCAGGAGAACATTGAAACAATGGTCAACTATGTAAGACCTAGCTACTCCATCAATATAATGACCCAAGACTTTTCTAAATGACTCATGATGAAAATTGCTGTCCGCTTCCAGGGACAGAAAGAATGGATTATGATTACACATACTTTTTTCCACATAAAAAAGGATGATCTCATATGATGTAAAATTTTAGAAATTATAGACCCTTACATTTGGAGGGAACCTTCATAGACTCTCTTATTAAACTTATAGTTGAAGAAGAATACCCTCTACAATTATATCACTGACAAATGATCACCCAGCCTCTCCAGAACACATCTACTGAGGGAAAATTGTAAGGCAACCCATTGTGCATTTGGTCAATTTTAATTATTGGAGAATGTTCTTCATATGAAGTCTTTATCTGCCTCTCGAATTTCCAAACATTTTTCAGAGCTTAGCTATTTTGGAAAGAAAAAAAGAATCCCTCTTTCAAATAGTAGTGATTTACTTGAAGACTGCTGACATTTCATATTATCTTCTCTGTTCCATAGTAAACGTAACCAGTTCCTTTAGCTAGTCCTTGAATGGGAAAATGTTCACTTTTTAAAATTTTATCTGGGATACCCTTTGGATTCAGTTAAGCTACCAATATGCCTTTTAAAGTATGGCATCCAGAAATGAACACAAAACTCTAGCTACAGGCTAAATAGAGTATAGTTGAATTTTGTCTGGCCTATTTCATTCCACTCCATATATTAAAAGAATACTTTTCTACTCAATATATTAAAAGAATACTTTTTTCAAGATGACCTGTCACATGTTTTCATATCATTCATATTAGTTTTTAGTCCATTAAAACTACATGTCTTATTCATAGGAGAAAAAACAAACAAACTAGGAATATCTTATCTCATCTTGTGAAATTGATTTTTTTAACTCTACAATAAGCCTTTACATTTATCCTTTTAAAATTTCTCCTTATTTCTCTAGTCTCCTAAGTTACTTACGGATTCTAACTCTGTTATCCAACATGATTTCAATCCCTCCCAATTTCATGTGATCTAAAATTTAACAACATACTATTTTATTGAACACCAGAGGACCAAGGAGAGTTGCCTGAGGCATTGAATAAGAAATCTCCCTCCAAGTAGAGGAGAGCCGATTAATGACTATTGTGTTGGGCCAGTCATATAATCAATTTCAAAGTGCTCCAACTGTATTATAATCTTGCCTTCCTATTTCTATCTTGTCCATAAGAATACCATGACTTTCCTTGACAAATCCATGCTGAAATTTAGGCATAATAGATCTACAAAATAGATATGCTCTGTCTACAGAACTCTATTGATCTGCTCATCTAGTAATGCTGCCAAAAGTCAAAATTGGGTTAAGCTAAGATCAACTGTCTGGGTTACTGATGGTGGCAATATCTCATTCTGGCTGTCTGAAAAGTAGATTGAATGCAAGGTTGGAAGTTGAGAAGAGTTGAGTTTGAATCCTCTCTCAATCACTTCTGGGCTTCAGTTTCCTCATCTAAGGACCTTTCCAATTCTAAATATATAATTCCATTTATTCTCTCTTGTTTTAAATGGATCTGTAATGACTTTATAACTTCTTTTTTGAAATGCTAATAAGTAATTAATCAATAATATGATACTTGAAGTTTGGCAGGAATCAAAGTCAAACTCACTACTCTATTGTTTGTAGAATCAAAGGATAATGAGTTCAGAAATAATAGAAACTTTAAAAGCTATAAAATCCAACTCCAATTGAGCCATAGGAATACTAAATGAATTGCTTAAGTTCATGAAACAAGCAAGTATCTGAACTAATATTTGAAACATTCTCCCTAATTTTAAGTATAGCACCCTATTTATCCATGTTATCTCCTTTTCAAAACTATTTTTTCTTCAAGATTTCTTTGTGTTAAGGGATGTGTAGAGGTTTTTTTTTAATTTTAAACACTTAACTTCTGTGTATTGGCTCTTAGTTAGAAGAGTGGTAAGGGTAGACGATGGGGGTCAAGTGACCTGCCCAGGGTCACACAGCTGGGAAGTGTCTGAGGCCAGATTTGAACCTAGGACCTCCTGTCTCTAGGCCTGGCTCTCAATCCACTGAGCTACCCAGTTGCCACCTGTGTAGAGTTTTTCAGAAACATGAAAATTCCATATGAACTCTAATTATTAATTTTGGAAACTATGACAGCATTTGTCTCTTTCTAGTTCTAGGTAACTTCTATTTTCCATGAACAATCAAAAAAACCAATAACAGTGATTCAGAAATCAGGTCTATTAGTTCTTTTAATATACTAGAATGCCAATTGTCCAGATCTATTGACTTAAATTGTTAATAGTAAATAAATTCAGTATTATCTCAGATTCAATTTCAACTCCTTTTTTTCATATTTGGTATTAACTTTCTACCAATCTAAAGAACATTTTCCTTGGAAGAGAAAATAGAATTAAAATGAGTCAAATATTTTATTTTTACTTTTTTCTATACTTATTCTCTCAGTAGCTTTGATCTTACTTTTGTCTTGATTGATAAAAAAGAGCATTTTTTTGCTGTCCTTAACCTCATTCACCTATCAAAGGTCATTCTGGGCTTAAGATTCATTGGCACTATATGTTTTTGATATACTTTTGTAGCCATATTTTATTAACTACCCTTGACATCCTTCATCTAGATGACTCTTTAATGTGTGAGTTGGGACTTTCAGGTTAAGATGACTGCAGAGTAGTAGCAGAACATTTTCCTCTCCTCACTGACCCATATAGCATACCTCCAAAGGACAAAAAAACCAAATCCAGATGAAATAAGGGACCCCACAATAGGGCACAGTATTGAATGTTAATGGGATTTGGGCACTTCCACACTATAAGGTGGGGTGGGGAGAATAGCTCCCATCAAAATGTGAGCTGATCAACCCTCCCCCACCTCACCCACAGTACCAGAGTCAGAGGCTGAGCACCAGAATTATAGTGAGCAGAGATTCAAAATCTAGGTCATTGACAGCTAACTGGCACCACTAGGAGCTTGCCCCTGAGAGCAGCAAGACCTGAGAGCCCAGGAGGCTGGAGAGCTCAGACCTTGGACATCGGAATTGGGCTGAGAGGGGCAGTGGACAGTGGAAGCAGTTCAGCATGCTGAGACTCAGAGGAAAACCTCACATGGAGGAGCAAGCATGGGGTAATTTCTGGGCTCTGGGCATCCAACTAGGACCATGGGGGCTTGATCCTGAAAATGGATAAACCAGAGACCCCAGGAGGCTGGGGAATGCAGACATTGGGCACAGGAGTAAATCTGAAAGGGGCCACAAACAACAGAGGCCTAGCAGAGAGTGGAAGCCAGGAGACTTGCAGGGTAGCCTCAGGCAACACTGCTCCTTAGCTCCATACAAAGAGAATCTGCCTCCCTTACTCAGACTTCTGGCTGAGAAAGCATAATGATGCCAAGCAAGGCCCAAGAGATAACCACAAAAAAGACTAAGAAAAAAGCTCTAACACTTGATAACTTCTGCACAGAAAAAAAAAACCCTAGAAAACATAGGAGGACAAACAACTAAAGACATCCCAAACCTTCCCAAAAATGAAAATTGGTCAAAAGCTCTTAAGGAGTTCAAATTTAAGATCATGAGAAAGATTGAAGAGATCTAGCAAGAAAATAACAGTTTAAAAGGCAGAATTTCACCTGAAGCCAATGATCTCACAAGACAGCAAGAATTAATAAAGCAAAGTCAAAAGACTGACAAAATAGAAGGAAACATGAAATATACCAATGAGAATATAGTAGATCAAGAAAACAGGTCTAGAAGAGAAAACTTGAAAATTATTGGTCTTCCAGATAAATCAGAGACAAATAGAAATCTAGATATCATACTACAAGAAATTATCCAAGAAATTGCCCCTATGTTCCTGAATAAAAGGGCGAAATAGACATTGAAAGAGCCCATAGAACACCCTCTACAATAAATCCTCAGAAGACAACCCCTAGGAATGTAATAGCCAAATTGAAAAGCTTCCAAGTTAAGGAGAAAATATTATAAGAAGCCAGAAAGTGACAATTCAGATATCAAGGAACACCAATCAGGATTACACAGGATCTAGCAGTCTCCACACTACAAGACCACAAAACATGGAACATGATATTCAGAAAGGCAAGAGAATTGTGTATAAAACCAAGGATTACCTACCCATCAAAACTGACTATATACTTCCATGGGAAAGTATGGGCATTCTACAAGAAAGATTTCAAGAATTTTCACAGAAAACACCAGAACTAAATGGAAAATTTGATATCTAACCATAAAAACCAAGAGAAACATGAAAAGGTAAATAAGAAAGAGAGGGGAATGAAAGAAAACTCTTACCTTTAAATGGCCTTCTTCAAGGGCTTCAATAAGATCAAATTATTTATATTCCTATATGGAGAAATATTATGTGTAATTCTAAAAAATTGTACTCACTGTTATAGTAATTGGAAGAATTAGTCATAAAGAGAGGTTGGAGTACTAAATGGTCTAAGATGATATAGGGGGTTAAAAGTGGGGGGAGAATAGAAGATGGCACCAAGAGTAACTTGGAGGAATAAGAAAAATAGGATAACCTATACCACACAAGGAGGGCATGGGAAGGGGATGGGGTGGATACTACTATAAGGAGAGAAAGAGAGCAATAATAGGAAATACTTAAACCTTATTCTATGTGGAATTAATTCTGAGAGGGCACAGTAGCTAGATCCATTGGGATATCAAATTCTCTCTAACCCTATGGATAAAGTCAGAAGGGATAAGCCAAGGGAGGCTGTGGGGTGGGGAGTTCATAAAGGGAGGGGAAGAGAAGGGGGAGGGAATTCATTAGGCCTTAAAAAATAATAAGAGGGGAAGGGAGGGTGTGGAAAGCGTAGTAAACCAAGGGAGGGGACAAGGGGGACTGATTTAAAACAAACTGCTGGTGTAAAAGGAAATAGTGTAAGAAGGAGTAGAACTAGGAGAGGATACCAAAATGTTAGAGAATAAACAGCTGATAATTATAACCCTGAATGTGAATGGAATCAACACTCTCATAAAACAGAAGTAAATAGCAGAGTAGGATAGAAAACAAAATCCTACTATATGTTCTCCAGAAAAAACAAACATGAAGCAGGTGGACATAAACAAGGTTAAGGTCAAGGGCTGGAGCAAAATCTTTTGGGCTTCAACTAAGAAAAAAAGGCAGGAATTACAGTCATTTCTGATAAAGCCAAAGTAAAAATAGATCTGATTAAAAGAGATAGGGAAACAAAATTTAAAAAATGAAAAATTTGAGGAGAATATGAAACACCTCATTGATTCAACCATAGATCTAGAGAACAGAGCTAGAAGAGACAACTTAAGAATTATTGGTTTACCAGAACATCATGATAAAAGAAAAAGTTTAGATAGCATTTTACAAGAAATTATCAGAGAGAATTGCCCAGAAATTCTTGAACAAGAGGAAAAAGTGGAAATTGATAGGATCCACAGACCACCTCCTACATTTAATCCACAACTGACAACTTCCAGGAATATTATAGCCAAATTCAAAAACTACCAGACCAAGGAAAAATATTACAAGCTGCCAAAAAGAAGTCATTCAGATATCAGGAAACCACAGTTAGGATAACACAGGATCTGGCTGCTTCTACATTGAAGGACAGGCATATCAAAAACAGAGAAAGAAAATTACAGACCAATCTCCTTTATGAATATAGATGCAAACATCTTAAAAAGAAGAGTAGCAAAAAGACTCCAGCAAGTGATCAAGAGGGTCATCCATCATGATCAGGTGGGATTTATACCAGGAATGTAAGGAAGGTTCGACATTAGGAAAACCAAAAAAAGACTTTGATAAAATATAGCACACATTCCTATTGAAAACACTGGAAAGTATAGAAATAGAAAAACCTTTCCTAAAAATAATAAACAGTATATATCTAAAACCATCAACAAGCAGCATATGCAATGGGGATAAATTAGAAGCCTTTCCAATAAGATCAGGAGTGTAACAAGGATGCCCATTATCTCCTTTATTATTTAACATTGTACTAGAAACACTAGCAGTAGCAATTAGAGAAGAAAAAGAAATGGAAGGTATCAAAATAGGCAAGGAGGAGACTAAGCTATCACTCTTTGCAGATGATATAATGGTCTACTTAAAAAATCCTAGAGAATCAACTAAGAAGCTTGTAGAAATAATCAACAAGTTCAGCAAAGTTACAGGATACAAAATAAATGCACATAAATCAACAGCATTTCTATATATTCCCAACACATCACAGCAGCAAGAGGTAGAAAGAGAACCACCATTTAAAATCACCTTAGACAATTTAAAATACTTAGGAATCTATCTACCAAAAGAAACACAGGAATTATATGAAAACAACTACAAAACTCTTTCCAAACAATTAAAACAAGATCTATGCAATTGGAAAAATATTGATTATATCAAACTAAAAAGCTTTTGTACAAACAAAAACAATGTAGCCAAAATCAGAAAGGAAACAACAAACTGGGAAAAAATCTTTAAAACAAAAAACTCTGACAGGGGTCTAATTACTCAAATATACAAGGAGTTAAACCATTGTATAAAAAATCAAGCCATTCCCCAATTGATAAATGGGCAAGGGACAAGAATAGACAATTTTCAGATAAAGATATCAAAAATATCAATAAGCACATGAGAAAGTGTTTTAATCTCTAATAGTTAGAGAAATGCAAATCAAAACAATGCTTCAACATTAGGAAAACCATCCACATAATTGACCATATCAATAAGCAAACCAACAAAAATCACATGATTATCTCAATAGATGCTGAAAAAGCCTTTGACAAAATACAATACGCATTACTACTGAAAACACTAAAAATATAGGAATAGAAAGGCCTTTCTGGTACTGGTGAAGAGAAGTCTTCCCAATAAGATCAGGTGTGAAACAAGGATGTCCATTATCACCTCTTTTATTTAACACCCTAGACAATATAAAATACTTAGGAATCTATCTGTCAAGACAAACACAGGAATTATATGAACAGAACTATGAAACCCTTTCCACACAATTAAAATTAGATCTAAATCTATCTACCAAAACAAAAACAGGAATTATATGAACATAACTACAAAACACTTTCCAAAAAAGTAAAACTAGATCTAAACAATTAGAAAAACATTGATTGCTCATGGGTAGGACGAGCTAACATAATAAAAATGGCCATTCTACCCAAATTAATTTACTTACTTAGTGCCATACTTATCAAACTACCAAAAATCAGTTTTACTACATTAAAAAAACTATAACAAAGTTTATTTGGAAGAACAAAAGATCAAGAATATCAAGGGAAATAATGTAAAAAAAAAAATGTGAAGGAAGGTGGCGTAGCAGTACCAGATATTAAGCTATACTATAAAGCAGTGGGCATCAAAACAATATGGTACTGGCTAAGAGATAGAAGGGAGGATCAGTGGAATAGACTTGGGGTAAGTGATGTTAGCAAGACAGTACATGATAAACCCAAAGAACCCAACTTTTGGGACAAAAATCCACTATTTGACAAAAACTGCTGGGAAAATTGGAAAACAATATGGGAGAGATTAGGTTTAGATCAACATCTCACACCATATACCAAGGTAAATTCAGAATGGGTGAAAGACTTAAATATAAAGAAGGAAATTGTAAGTAAATTAGGTGAATACAGAATAGTACTTTTCAGATCTCTGGGAAAGGAAAGATTTTAAAACCAAACAAGAGTTAGAGAAAATTACAAAATGTAAAATAAATAATTTTAATTATATTAAATTAAAAAGCTTTTGTAAAAAGAAAAATAATGCAACCAAATTCAGAAGGGAAACAACAAACTGGGAAAAAATATTTATAACAAAAAATTCTGACAGTGGTCTAATTACTCAAATATACTAGGAGCTAAATCAATTGTATAAAAAATCAAGCCATTCCTCAATTAACAAATGGGCAAGGGACATGAATAGGCAATTTTCAGATAAAGAAATCAAAAGTATCAATAAGCACATGAGAAAGTGTTCTAAATCTCTAATAATTAAAGTAATGCAAATCAAAACAACTCTGAGGTACCAACTAACACCTAGCAGAATGGCTAAAATGATAGCAGGGGAGAGTAATGAATGTTGGAGGGGATGTGGCAAAATTGGGACTTTAATGCACTTCTGGTGGAGTTGTGAACTGTTCTAACCATTCTGGACAGCAATTTAGAACTATGCCCAAAGAGTGATAAGAGAATGCCTGCCCTTTGATCCAGCCATATCATTGCTGGGATTGTACCCCAAAGAGATCATAGATAAACAGACTTGCGCAAAAATATTTATAGCTGAGCTCTTTGTGGTGGCAAAAACCTGGAAAGCAAGGGTATGCCCTTTAATTGGGGAATGGCTGAACAAACTGTGGTATATGCTAGTGATGGAATACTATTGTGCTCAAAGGAATAATAAACTGGAGGAGTTCTAGGCGAACTGGAGAGACCTCCAGGAATTGATGCAGAGTGAAAGGAGCAGAGATAGAACATTGTACACAGAGACTGATATACTGTGGTAAAATTGAATGTAATGGACGTCTATACTAGCAGCAATGCAATGACCCAAGACAATTCTGAGGGATTCATGGAAAGGAACACTACCCACATTCAGAGGAAGAACTACAGGAGTAGAAACACAGAAGAAAAACAACTGCTTGGACACTTGGGTTGATGAGGACATGATTGGGGATGTAGACCTGAAAAGACCACACCCATGTAACTATCAATAATGTGTAAATAAGTCTTGACTGACCACACATAATAAAACCAGTGGAAATGCAAATTGGCTACAGTGGAGGGGGTTAAGGGGTTGTGGGGGTGAAGGGGAAAGTAAAAACATGACTTATGTAACTATGGAAAATTTTTCTAAAAATAAAAAATTATTTAAAAAAAAAGAGATATTGATGGTAATTACATCCTGATAAAAGGCAGCATAGATAATGAAGAAATAACAGTACTCAACATGTATATACCAAATGGTATAGCATCCAAATTTCTAAAGGAGAAACTGGCAGAGCTCAAGGAGGAAATAAATAGTAAAACTATACTAGTTGGAGATCTAAATATTCCTTTATCAGATCTTGATAAATCAAACCAAAAAATAAATAAGAAAGACATGAGAGGTGAATGAAATCCTAGAAAAATTAGATTGAATAGATATGTGGAGGAAAATGAATAGGGACTAAAAGGAATACACATTCTTTTCAGCTGTACATGGTACATTTACAAAGATTGACCATGTACTATGGCATAGAAAGATAGAAAACAATTGCAAAAGAACAGAAAAAATAAATGTAACCTTTTCAGTTCATAATGCAATAAAAATAATAATCAGTAAAGGCACGTGGACAGGCAAATAAAAACTAATTGAAAATTAAATAATATAATTCTTCAAAATTAAAGAACAAATCATAGAAATAATTAATAATTTCATTGAAGAAAATGACAATGATGAGACATCCTACCAAAATCTGTGGGATGCAGCAAAAGCAGTACTCAGGGGGAAATTTATATCATTGATTGCATGTAATATCAAAATTGAGATGGCAATTAAAAAAAGGAAAGAAGATAACCAAATTATCAGTATCAAAGATGAAAAGGGAGACCTCACCTCAAATGAAGAGGAAATCAAGGGAATTTTTAAAAAGTATTTTGCCCAATTATATGGCAATAAATATCGCAATCTAGGCGATATGAATGAATATTTACAAAAATACAAATTGCCTAGATTAACAGCAGAAAAATTGAATACCTAAATAATCCCATATCAGAAAAAGAAATTGAACAAACCATCAAAGAACTCCCTAAGAAAAAATCACCAGGGCTTGATGAATTCACAAGTGAACTCTATCAGACATTCAAAAAGCAACTAATCCCAATACTGTACAAATTATTTGATATGATAAGCAAAGAAGGCGTCCTACAAAATTCCTCTCATGACACAAATATGGTACTGATTCCAAAGCCAGGTAGATCAAAAACAGAGAAAGGAAACTAAAGACCAGTCTCCCTAATGAACATAGATGCAAAAATTTTAAACAGAATAATAGCGAAAAGACTCCAGCAAGTGATTATGAGGGTTATTCATTATGATCAGCTGGGATTTATACCAGGAATGCAAGGACGGTACAACATCAGGAAAACCATTCACATAATTGACCATATCAACAAGCAAACCACCAAAAACCACATGATTATCTCAATAGATGCTGAAAAAGCCTTTGACAAAATACACCACCCATTCCTAATGAAAACACTAGAAAGTATAGGAATAGAAGGGCCTTTCCTAAAAATAATAAATGTATATATCTAAATCCATCATCAAACATCATGTGCAATGGGGATAAATTAAAAGCATTCCCAATAAGGACTTAAAAAAACCCCCATTGTCACCTCTATTATTTAACATGGTAATGGAAACAATAGCAGTAGCAATTAGAGAAGAAAAAGAAATTGAAGTATTAAAATAGACATTTAGGAGACTAAGCTATCACTCTTTGCAGATGATATGATGGTCTACTTAAAAAATCCTAGATAATCAACTAAAAAGTTAGTCAAATAGTCAACAACTTTAGCAAATTTGCAGGATACAAAATAAACACACATAAATCATTGAGATTTATATATATTTCCAACACATCACAGCAAGAAGAGGTAGAAAGAGAAACACCATTTAAAATCACCCTAGACAAGATAATATACTTAGGAATCTATCTGTCAAGACAAATACAGGAATTATATGAACAGAACTATGAAACCCTTTCCACACAATTAAAATTAGATCTAAACAGTTAGAAAAACATTGATTGCTCATGGGTAGGATAAGCTACCATAATAAAAATGACCTTCCTACCCAAATTATTTTACCCATTTAGTGCTATATTTATCAAACTACAAAAAAACTTTTTTTACTGAATTAGATAAAACTTTAACAAAGTTCATTTGGAAGAATAAAAGACCAAGAATATCAAGGGAAATAATGAAATGAAGGAAGTTGGCCTGGCAGTACCAGATCTTAAACTGTACTATAAAGCAGTAGTTATCAAAACAATATGGTACTGGTGAAGAAACAGAAGGGAGGATCAGTGGAACAGATTAGGGGTAAGCGACCTCAACAAGACAGTCTTTGAACAAACCCAAAGAACCCACGTTTTGGGACAAAAACCCACTATTTGAAAAAAATGCTGGGAAAATTGGAAAACAATATGAGAGAGATTGGACCTGGATCAACATTTCATACCCTATGGTAAGATTAACTCAGAATGGGTAAATGACTTCAATATAAAAAAGGAAACTATAAGTTAATTAGGTGAGCATAGAATAGTATACTTGTCAAATCTATGGGAAAGGAAAGATTTTAAAACCAAGAACAGTTAGAAAAAATCACAAAATGTAAAATAAATAAGTTTTACTATATTAAACTAAAAAGAGTTTGTACAGACAAAACCAATGCTACCAAAATTAGAAGGGAAACTACAAATTGGGGGAAAATCTTTATAACGAAAAACTCAGACGAAGATCTAATTACTCAAATATATGAGGAGTTAAATCAATTGTACAAAAAATTGAGCCATTCCCCAATCGATAAATGGGCAAGGGACATGACTAGGCAATTTTCAGGTAAAGAAATCAAAACTATCAATAAGCACATGAGAAAGTGTTCTCAATCTCTAATAATTACAGAAATGTAAATCAAAACAACTCTGATGGATCACCTGACACCTAGCACATTGTCTAAAATGACAATGGGGAGAGTAATGAATGTTGGAGGGGATGTGGCAAAATTGGGACATTAATGCTTTGCTGGTGGAGTTGGGAACTGATCCAACCATTCTGGATGGCAATTTGGAACTATGCTCAAAGGGCTTTAAAAGAATATCTGCCTTTTGATCCAGCCATAGCACTGCTTGGATCATACCCTAAAGAGATAATAAGGGAAAAGACTTGTACAAAAAATATTTATAGATGCGTTCTTTTTGGTAGCAAAAAATTGGAAAATAAGAGAATGTCCTTCAATTGGGGAATGGCTGAACAAATTGTGGTATCTGTTGGTGATTAAATACTATTTTGCTCACAGGAATAAAGAACTGGAGGAATTCTATGTGAACTGGAATGACCTCTAGGAATTGATGTAGAGGGAAAGGAGCAGATTCAGGAGAACATTATACACAGAGACTGATACACAGTGGTATAATCCAACATAATAGACTTCTCTACTAGCAGCAATGCAAGGATCCAGAGCAAGCCTTAGGGACTTATGAGAAAGAATGCTATCCACATTCAGAGGAAGAACTGTGGAAGTAGAAACACAGAAAAAAAAAACAACTGCTTGAACACATGGGCTGATGGGGATATTATTGGGGATGAAGACACTAAACGATCACTCTATCCCAACTATCAATAATATGGAATTAGGGCTTAATCAATGATACATTTAAAATCCAGTGCAATTGTATGTTGGCTAATGGGGGTTAGCAGGGTTTGGGGGAGAGGGAAAGAACATGAAATATGTAACTATGTAAAAATATTAAAAATAAAAATAAAAAAATAAATCTGATTTTAATCATGTGAAAAATTTTTTCAAAAGAAAGAAAGCAGGGGCAGCTGGGTAGCTCAGTGGAGTGAGAGTCAGGCCTAGAGACAGGAGGTCTTAGGTTCAAACCCGGCCTCAGCCACTTCCCAGCTGTGTGACCCTGGGCAAGTCACTTGACCCCCATTGCCCACCCTTACCACTCTTCCACCTATGAGACAATACACCGAAGTACAAGGGTTTAAAAAAAAAAAACAAACAAAAGAAAGAAAGCAAGGTAGATTTACAGAGAACTCAAAAAAAATAAAATGTGAGTTGTTGGATGAGTTCCATATTCTCTGAAATTTCTTCTTTATTCTCTTTAGAGCCATCAGTAAACATAAAAGAAATTAGGAAAGTCATGAATTCAGAGTTTATGTTCATCTTGTATTGTTTGACCCCTTCCTCTATTTTAGTTGTAGTCAGATTTATAAATTGTAATGAAAAAAAAATAAACATTTGGAAACAAACAACATAGGTTTGATTCCAGGCTTTCACATTCATTATCTATGTGATTTTAAGATTATTACTCATCCTGACCTGTGGGATACAGCCTCTTTGTAATTCAGTTTAATTTGTAAAAAAAAAAAAAAAAAGAGGAATTTGGATTATTTGAACTGTTCTACTTCATTTGATACTAGACATGAAATAACTCTGTAAGCCTAGACAGTCATCCCTTTACATTCAAGGATCTCATATTTGGAGATTTGGTTATTGACTAGATGGCCATCAATGATTAAGTAAGGATTTTCCAGGTACTGTGAAAAACTGTAGACAACATAGGTTAAAAAAAAAGTAAAAAATGCCATAATTCAAAAGTACTGTAAATTGTTTATCTATTTTGTTATTTGATTCTTAGGTATACATATATTATTGTAAAGGGGCACATTTTGTTAAGAATGTCAGTGGCTAAAACAACTACTGGTCATATATCCCCTTAAGAAAGTCTCTTTGTGTCCCCTACCCCCATACAGACTCAGTTACATGATTTTCTCCCTCAGTGATGGTTCTATCTTGAGTTTTACATAGAAGTAAATCCCTGAAGCAATTATTGCAGCTACCATCATTTGTAAAGACTCTGCATAATGTGCTAGATAGGAATCTCCCTCATATAGAAATTGCAACTTTTTAGTTGCTGAAGTGTTTTTTATTGTTTTTTTTTGCGCATTATATAAATATGTTCATAATTATTAAAAATAAAATTTTGAGGTGGGGCATAGAATTATTTGTGGTTTTTCATATTTGAGGTATCCCCTTAGATAACTTTATATGATAGTGACTATACTTGTTAATTCATTTCATTTTATATACCCTCTTGAGAATATATATGCATTATAAATACCTCCAAGCTGACATGGAGGTAAGGATCAAAATTTGGAATTAGAGGGCTTGGCTTTGAATTCAACACTATTGTTTTCTATCCGTGTGAACCAAGTAAAAAACTTAATTTAATTGGACCTCAATTTCTTCAACTATAATAGGAATGTTTTGAACTAGATTATCTCTAAGGTTGGCAAGCAGGTCCTGGTGCTGTAGATAAATGCCAGGCCGGGAGTCAGAAAGATGTGAGTTCAAATTCAGTCTCAGACACCAACTAGGTGACCCTGGGCAAGTTATTTAATCCTATTTGTCTTAGTTTTCTCATCTGCCAAATGAGCTGGAGAAAGAAATGCAATCCACTTCAGTACCTTTGCCAGGAAAACACCACATGAGATCAAGAAGAATCGAAAATAACTGAACCATAATCTCAAAGCTCTTTTTTTATGTTGCAAGGCTAAATCTCCTATGAATCACTATAACTAAGTTTTTCAACTGTAAAATGGCTAAGGGAAATGATTCTTCCCTAAAGTACATAGAGAGATAAAAAGATTAAGAATAAAATTAATACTTCTAAAATAAGTGAAGTATTTAAAATATTTATATACTTAAGAAATTATTTACAAATTAACTACTCACCACCTGCCAAAAGGAAATAAATAATTAATAAATACAGATTAGAACTAAATGGTTGAATGTTGGCATACTCATTTTAATAGGATATAATGTCATATATACTAAAATAGATGATACATTGTTAAAGAACCAAAGAGACTTTGTTTTGCTCTCCTCATTTCAAATCAGGCTTCTTAAAAATGAAACTCTGGGAAAATCAGGGTTCTGAATACTTTTCAGTAGAATTGGGGCTACCACAATTAAGAAGGCAGAGCAGCTCATTGTGAAACAGAAAGTGACAGCTATTGTCAATAGCTCTAACCAGGATATTGGCCTCTTTCCACTTTTGAGGATGAATGCAGGTAGTATGTAAAAGCAGAACATGGTCAAGCTTCTGATCATTTCTTTATGGCTTGTATTTTTTAATGTTTCAAAAAATAGAGCCACAAGACATCTTCTTTGGTAGGGTATTATGAATCTAGAGCAGTGATGGGCAATCTATAAACCTTGGGCCAGATCCAGGCCATATTTTGCCCATCACTGCCTTGAGCAATTTCCTAATCACTACTCCCCCAGATTTGGATGTAGTGATTAGGGAATTGATTAAGGCACTGATGGGAAAACTACAGCCTGGATCTGTCCTGTGGGGAATAGTTTGCAAATCACGTATCTAGAGTGATAAGTTATGTGATGATTGTGTCTCTGGGAACACCTAAAACCTTTGTCTGTGTCAAACATTTTTGAGACTTTAAAGAAGAAAACACCAAAAATGTGTATGATACATTGTTAAAACACATAATTTTCTTCCATATATTTTCTGGCTCCTTGCCACTTTACTTGTATGTAGCATTAGAAGTGATGGGATTCTGACATTGAAGAGGCTTGGATCACTGCTTATGGCTGTGTTGATCTTCCATTTAGAAAAAGTAATACAGAGAATCCATCTAGTTGGTATTTAAAATAGACAAGTACTTGGATATTTCCCATTGCATAAATAACATACATATACTACTGTTGAAGGGTTTTCTTTTCAATCTGCTTATTTTTTCACTTGGAATTGAAAGCATTCAAATAAAGGTTCAGTGAGGGAGTTCTAGGGGTGGAGCCAAAATGGCACAGTTATACTAAGAAGCTCTGTGCCACCATGAGAATCCTCTCTAACCAAGATTAAAGTATCACCACAAAATGAAATAACCAACAAGGAAACACTGTGAAACAACTTTCAAGAAAAGAAAAACCCAAAATTTAGGAAATGAACACCTGGGGGCACTGGTGTGAGAGGAGAATAGACCCAGCAAGAAGCTGTAGCAAGAAGGGAAGAGCAAGCCAAGAGTGAGCCACACCCAACACACCCCATAACTGTTGTCCAAGGTTTTAGAACCTATGCCTGAGCTATCATCCAAACCTTGATACCCTGCTGAACAAATAAAGATATAAGCCAACCCATACCCCTTGAAATTTCAAACCTGTGAAAAAGTCTGAAAACCCAACCCAGGGAATTCTAGTCTGGACTTGGGTCAAGAACTTAATTCACACATTGAGGAGGATGATAGTATTAAGCACTAAGTACTGATTATTTTTGCCTAAAGCTCAGGGTGGAGCTCTAAGGCAGGATAATTGAGGGTGTGCCTGATTGGATCAAGTACACATAGAGACCAAAAACCTGAGCCTAAACCTGAGGCTAGAATATGATCAGTCCCTGATCTGATCAAGATCAGAGTGAAATCAAAAACTTAAACTTAAGCTTGAGGCTAATCTTTAAGCAATCAACATCTTAAGGTTTAATTGAATCATGAGGGGGAGGGGGCTCTCAGAGCTCTCAGCCCTCAGACCATCACATCATCTGTCCAAGCTTACCTATATTTAAATAGGAAAAATGAGCAAAAAAACAAAATCATCTAACTCTAAAGAATTTTTATGGAGACAAATAGCGAGGTACACACCCACAGAAGGGGACAGTGAAAGCAATGGAAACACACACAAAATCCAAAAGAAAAATATGGATTGAACACAGACTTAGAAAGAACTCAAAAAGGACTTCAAAAATCAATTAACAGAGGCAGATGAAAAGAAGGAAAGAAATGAAAGTGAATCAAGGAGAAATGAAAGTAATGCAAGAAGAAATGCATCAATTAAAAAAGGAGAACCAAAAACTGACAGTGGAAAATCAGGACGTAAACATCAGAATTGACCATCTAGAACAGTGGTTCCCAAACTTTTTACTTAGCACCCCCTATCACATACTATCACCACCCTCTTACAGTTATTCACCGCCCCCAAATGCACCTGTGGCAATCACCACCTCCCCTGGATTGCTGCAGCACCCAACGGGGGGGGGGGCTACTTTGGAAATCACTGGTCTAGACTAAAATATAAGGAAATAGACTAGTTAAATAATCCTATCTCAGAAAAACAAACTGAACAAGCCATCAGGAGCTTCCTAAGAAAAAATACCCAGGGGAAGATGGATTCACAAGTTAATTCTATCAAACATTTAAAGAACAGCTAATCCCAATACTATATAAACTATTTGACAAAATAAGCAAAGAAGGAATCTTAGCAAATTGTTTTTATGACACAAATATGGCACTGATTGCAAAGCCAGGCAGACCAAAAACAGAGAAAGAAAGAAAAGTACAGACCAATCTCCTTAATGAACATAGATGCAAAAAATCTTAAAAGAATGCCTATTCTTTGAATCAACCATACCACTCCTGGGTTTGTACCCCAAACAGAGAATAAGGGGAAAGACTTGTACAAAAAGATTTATAGCCACACTTTTTGTGGTGGTAAAAAATTGGAAATTAGAGAGTGTTCACAGATTGGGGAATAGCTAAATAAATTGTGGTATCTCATGGTGATGGAATCTTATTGTGCTGAAAATAATAATGAACTGGGGGAATTCTATGAGAATTAGAAAGACTCTAGTTACTGATGCAGAGAGAAAGGAGCAGAGCCAGGAGAACTTATACACAGAGACTGATACACTGTGACACAATCAAATGTATTGGACTTCTCTACTAGCACCAGTGCAATGACCCAGGACAACCCAGAGGAATTTATGAGAAAAATGGCAACAGAAATGCAGAAGAAAATCATATTATTGACCATTTAGTGTGATAGGGATATGATTAGGGTTTTGATGTTAAAAGATCACTCTACTGCAAATATGAATAACATGGAAATAAATTTTGAACAATGATACATGTATAACCCAGTGGAATTGCTTGTCAGCTCCAGGAGGGGGGAGGGAAGGGATAGCAATCATGAATCATGTAACCATGGTAAAATATTCTAAATTAAAAAAAAATTAAGTTATATTGAGCAATGATTATTTTTTAACAAAATTATCCATTTTTACCATTTCTGTTCTACTGTGAACAACAAATGCATTTGAAGGAGGACTTTCTTAATTAATAGGCATGGATTTTGGTACCCTAATTCTCTTTTATAATAATAGTCATAGAAGCATTTGGCAATAATTGGTTTTCAAGTGATTTGTAACTCTTGTCCTCACATGGTAACATAATGAGTAAGAATGCTATAAACTGTTGGTAACATTAATTCTTTGGTGGATTCCTATATCAGAGGTGTCAAACTCAAGTTTTATGGCACATAAGGATGTCTGTGAGTTGCATATTGATTTAGAAAATCATATATTTAATACTATTTTCTAGTATATTTTTATTTATTTTGTTAAATCTCTTCCAATTACATTTTAAACTGTTTCTGGGTAAACATAGGAGTGTTGTGGGCCTCTTTGCAGTTTGTGGGATATATGTTTAACATCTTGGTTGTGGATGACCTAAGAATCAGAAGTTGAAGAACCATGCCAGTCCTGTCCTTGAATAAGTGGTCAGTTCAATTTAAAAAAAAAATATTTCAAATTTAAAAGACCAGACAAAATAAATGTTTCTATATACAAAGAAAAAGAAGATAGTACACAAATGTAATCATATGTCTCCTCTAAATTTAGCTTGTTTTTCTTCATATCTACATAATAAATTCCATCCCCAAATGTCCCAGTCACTGCTTATCCTTCCCACATCAAATGTACTACCCTAAAGATAGCCAACATGTACATATGAATTAAGTTTTTCATGTTTCACCTTTTTGTTCACTTTCTGGAGGTAACATCCACAGCTTTTTCTTCTGTCATTAATTATGTGGCTGTATAAATGTTCTTTTGATTCTACTCATTTCACTGTTCAAATATCTCATGTAGGTTTTCCCCAGTTTTTTTAAATTAGTCTGCTTTTTCTTATGGCACAGTAGTAGTTTTTAGAATTATATAATACAATTTGTTTATTCATTCCCTAATGTAAGGGCCAGAATGTTAGGGATAAAAATAAAAGGGTTGAATTAAATTTATAAGAGTGTGGTCACCAGGAATTATTACTCAATTCCAAATGATTTTTTTAATTTTAGTTTAATTACAAAAAGATAAAGCATGAAAGTAAGAAAATCAGAGACAGTATATATTTACTTTGGCCTGATATGAACCAGGCAGGGCTTCAGAGGCCCTAGCAAAGGGGTCCAAGAAATAAATTAAATAAGTGTTTTAACCATGAGACTTCCTCTAAGACAAAAGGCCTCTCTGGAGGCTAGTACCTCCAGAACAAGTCATGGAAAGGAAGTGAGCCTTTTTCACTCACCCACATGGTAGTCCTAATAGAAAGCAGTCCTCAACCGGAGCTCCACCAGGGTCAAGTTGAAGGTGAAAAAACTCCTCACAGAAAGTTCTTATCACTTATGAAGACCATTCCTTTTGTCATTTCCTTCATTCCATTTTACTTGGTCCAATTAGAGCTAAAGCTTTGTTTAAGATAGCCCAGGGGGCAGTCAGTTGATTCTGATTCATCACTTACTATAGCACAAGTGGGTCATAGACCTCCCCATACTTAAGGATAAGTGGAATGTATACACTTCTGGTGATTAAATCTAAAAATGGGCAGGGGAGAGTTAATCCCATCTTCACACTAATTGATGGGCATCTTCTCAATATCCAATTCTTTGCTAACACAAAAAGAGCTGTTATGAATATTTTGTAACATGAATTCTTTTCTTCTTCCCTTTGTCTCCCTGGGAAATAGATCCTGGAATGGTATCCCTAGGTCTAAGGGGTATGCACAGTTTAATAATAATCTGGTTACAATTCAAAATTGCTTCCAAAATGGTTGTATCAGTTCACAGTTCCACCAGCAGTTTAATAGTGTCCCTACTTTTCCACATCCCTTCCAATATTTGGCATTCTGTCTTTTGCCATTTTAGCCATTTTGATGGGAATGGCAATGTTTCAGAGTTGTTTTGATTCACATTTTTCTAATCAGTAGTGATATAGTTAATTTTTTTATATAGCTATGTATGGCTTTGATTTCTTAATCTGAAAGTTGTCTGTTCATATATATTTGTCCATTATCAATTTGGGGATGTATCTTATCTTTATACATTTGACTAAGTTCCTTATATGTTTTAGATATGAGACAGAGCTCTATATGAGAGGTTGTCTATAAAATGAACCACAATTTTTTTTTGCTTTCCTTCTAGTCTTGACAAATTTGCTTTATTTGTACAAAACCTTTTCAATTTAACATAGTCAAAATTATCCATCTTATATATCACAAAACTCTCCCTCTCTTGTTGACTAATAAATTTCTATCCTATTCATAAATCTGATAGGTAGTATATTTTCTATTACATTTCAATTTCTTTGGTTTCTGTTGAATAAGAGTTAAATCATATTAATTTTAACACATAGCTTCAGTAAAATGTTGGGGTTTTAAATAAAAGAACATATAAAATGATTATAATAAATATTGATACAGGAGTACTTTTCTTTCCCCAGTTTTTGAATATGATTTTTTATCCAAATCTAGCTTTGTTGAACTTAAAACATTAAAATCATTTTCAATGTTTATTAATATTTTAGAAAAAAGATTAAACCTAGAAGATGCTAAAAATAACCACTGAGCATGAAAAATTATGGAGATGATCTTGATTTTAACATGGACATCAGTTCTACCCTGTTAGTCTAACATTACTGTGCAAATATCAAAGCACAGAAAGAATAATTGCATTTCTTTTTGGTAATTGGTTATTTCCCCTACACTACTCAAATCTGCACCATAATTGTACTAATTCATACCTTCTACCAACCTATGATTTCTTATAGAATCTCTACTTGTATTACTCATTCACTTTAAATGGTTTTAATTTCATGTATAGACACATTTTGTCTGAAATTATGCACTTGGATTTTGAATGAAAATTCTTTTATTTGACATTGTGTCAGAGTGTAATTTTGAGACTAAGTAGCACTAATATAAATACATAAAAAATTTGGTGAGGGTGATAATCTATGAGCTCCACATTCTAGAATTTCAGAAAACTCTAAATTTAATCAGATCATTTAGAGAAACCCTTGGGTTTCAAATGACAGTGGACTTTGATTTGTCCTTGGGGTAAAAGAAGTATTCACAACTCTTCACTATGAAGAAACTCATCATGGGATTGAAGACTTATTCAAAAAGCAGGGCACAGACAGTTTTGAGAGGCTAATTTATTTGCTCTGATTAATAGTAAATAGAAAATTTGATTTCAAAGTAAATTCCTAAATGGGTACAGAGAAATAATGCTGGAACAAAATAAATGCTAATTTAGTAGTAATTTTCTTTTTCTTACAATATTTCGACTATCTAAAATCCTTTTGTTTTCTGATTTCATTCAATTCATATGAACAATTACTTATTAATTGACTGCTGTATACCAAGAACTATGTTAGAAACTTGGAACCTGAAGGGAATCTCTTCTCTCAAGGAGGTTAAATTCTCCTAGGAAAAATTAAAATATAAATACATACATTCATACATGTATGTGTGTGTATACATATATACACACACTCTGAACATGAGAGAAAATACTAAGAACTGGTGAAATTGGAAATGTCCTATCATAGAATCTGGTAATTGTGTTAAGAATTGAAGGAAGAGAGAGATTCTATGAAGCACAGATGAATAGGGACTACATTTTAGATATGTGGAATAGCCAATGTACAGATACAGAGATGGAAGATAGAGCTATAGAGAGGGAAGACTAATTGGGATGGATCTCAGAATATAAGAGTTGTAAATTGTTTGGGTAAAATCATAGAAATGGGAAAAGTAATGTATGGGAATATCAAAAAAATCTTATATGACTGGAATATAGGATGAATACATGTATTAATTTATTAATATACATCATCTTATTTGATGTATATAATTTCAACTAATAATTATTATCTAGTAATACAAGATAAACATATTAACCTTTTTGTCATAAAATAAATAAAAACTTCACTGCAATAGCTGGTAAAATGTATATAAGAAAAAAGTAAACATTTGTCTTTAAAAGCTACCTTGGATGTATATTTGTTGAACAAAAATGCCTAGAATATAATTCAGAATTTGTGCCTTTAAACAGGAGTAGGAAATCCTCTAAGCATGTGAGTTCAATGTCATTCAACTGGTAGGCTCTATCTTCATTGAAAACCTAGAAATGTCAAAGTAAAAATAAGGGCCAAATTAATTACTGCAATCTTAGTAAAGTTTAGATCTGGTTAGAAGAAAGGTCAAGTTTAGAATGAAATGACCATGTCATGATCTCATTTCCAGCTTGTGATTTAGGGAGAGGGATAAAATGACCTTGAAGCTAGAATAGTGGCAATATTATGAACAAGAAGGGGAAATGAGAAGGAAGGAAAAAATGTATATGTATCTATGGCCAAACAATTTCCCATATGTACTGCAGGTCTAATGATTGTAATAGGAAGAAAAAAATAACAGTGAAAGAACAGGAAATATGAAGTCCAAAAAATCTTCAGCATTAGAGATAAGCAGTGTTTTTGGAAAATCTTTTAAAGGAACTTATTACATATATTTAAAAAGTCACTTGAGTTTTTAATCTTTTCCCCCTTCTTTGGACCTCATAATGACTACCTGTGAAAGAGGATATAATAGACAAACAGTTCTTTTCAAATCTCATCAGCTATTAAAAGGACACAATTACACATTTTACTTTGCAGGCGAATGGCATCTAAAGGGTATAGTGGGGTGGATTACTGGCCCTATAGTTAGGAAAACAAAGCTTAAATCTGATCTCATAATCTATTACTTAAATGAACTTTAGCAAGTCATCATATCGCTGTCTGCCTTAGTTTCTTCATCTGTAGAATGGGAGTAACAATAGCATCTACTACCCCAGTGTTATTATAAGGATAAAAAGAGGTATCTTTAATGTGCTTTGTAGATCTTAAGTTGACATATAACTCCATATTATTTTTCCTATTATTTATAATATTCTGGGATTATTAAAAGAATATATTTACAAATTCTATTCTCCCTACTAAATATCTCTCCAACTCCCAGTATACTTTTTCTTTTTTCTATATTATATATTAATTAAACTTGCCTCCCCTTTTATAATGCACAACCCTTGCAAGAAGGGGTTGTTTTATTCTTTGTCTTCCCCCCCCCTTACTTTCTAGCAAAGTGTTTGGCACATAGTAGACGCTTAATAAATACTGGTTGGTAAATTTATTGATTCTTTTCTCTAAGCTAAATTTTCTTAGGTTCTTCAGCTGTTGTTTTTATTGGGCAGGCTGAAGTTTGTTAAGCATTCTTGTCAGTCTCTACTGGATATTCAATTTACCAGTGGGCTCATTTGACTTGTATGCTATCCTTTTAAGTTGACATTTAGCCAGTTGCTACTCCTTGGATGAAGCCATTCAATCACTACCTGTAATGTATTTTTCTAACTTTTCAATAAAATATTATTATAGTAGCAAACATGATAAAAAGGAATATTATAAATATTAATGAGACTACAAAAACAAGCATAATAATGCATTGTTAAATTATGATTGAGCAACCACTTTGGAAATCATTTTGGAATTTTATATAAAAATTATTAAATGGTGAATACTTTTTGACCCATCTATACCACTGCTAGACATATACTCAAAAGAAATTAAGAAAGATGAAAATTCCCAAATGCATAAAATTATTTATATCATCTATTTCTGTGGTTGCAAAAAACTGGAAACTAAATTGTGAGATGGATGCATAAGTTGTGCTATGCAAATGTGATGGACTACTATTATTCTGTAAGAAATAAAGAAATAGATGATTTTAAAGAGATGTAGACTCATATGAATTTGTTCAGTCAAGTAAACAGATCCAGAAGAATAATATATACTATGGCATTAATTTATAAAAATTAACATTTATGATCACTCATAAGCCTATGAAGAATGAAATGACTAAGAACAGGAAAACAATTTATATAATGACAATGCTATATAAATAACTTTATGAGTTGTAAAATATATGATCACTACAATTATCACAAACTATTTCTGAGTCTGATGATGAGTCCATTAGAGTGTAAGCTCCTCTTTAAAGGATGGAAATTATTTTGCCTCCTTTTGCGTCCCCAAAATGTAGCACAGTGCTTGGATAGGTACGTAATAAATGTTTGTTATTTGACTGGTTGATGAAATATGCTATCCTTTACAGAGAATTGACATATTTAGGGTGTGTAATACATATGTGCACATATGTATGTGCATACATACACACATATATAAACACGTATTGTGGGTTTGTATATGTGGGTATCCACTGAGTACATTTATTTTACTTGATTGTGCATATTTTTTACAAGAAGCTTTTAAAAAATTTTTAAAAAATGTATCTAAGATTATTTCCTTCCATTAACATTGAGTTGATTTCTCTAATAACAAAAGTAATGAGAGATGAATTAAAAGAAAAATCCACATTGAGATTTCATTTTAATGTAGAACAATGAGATATAATTATAGATTACAAGGACTAAGTATCATCATGTATGATACTTGATGTATTGTAAGAAAAAATAGTGAGAACTCATTTTGTGCTTTTCTTTTTTTGATAGGTAAGTATAATTCTAGTGATACTATTGTAATCTTGGGGGAAAAATTAAGACAACTCAGAATTTCTTTGAAGAATTAAGTAATACTATTTACTTGAAGTATTTTTACCCAGCTATTTCATAAATAATCTTGGAAAATGTATTAACATAAAAGTTTTTTGGTTGAAGGTGAAGGTGAAGATGAAGAAGCCAAATGCTCAGTATATTGTATCCAAGATTCATAACTAGATGTTGTCCTAACTGGTTATCTTCAATGCTAACTGTGAATCTATGATCTGGATCTATCTATGAGTCTTGCTTATTCTCATCACTTGTGGTTAATTCATTTGGTTAGAATATTGCTTATTAGGAAAGGGTCTTATTTCAGACCATCCACTTCATTTGGACAAGATTGCACCTGTTGATCAATATAAGGTAGAAGGCGATGTAGACTGTTGATAATCTGAAGAAATACAGAAGCATAAGAGTAGAATTTAACTTTTATGGCCTGTATGCTTATATTTATTCCATGTATATAAACTTTTAGGTATAATAAATGTCTTTTATTACCCCAAATGACACTCAGACAGGCACAAAGAGTTAATGCAGCTGAGGAAATGAGCCATTGTCTTTTTAGCTGCCTGTACTGCTTTTTTCCCTTCAAGTTTTTTAATAGGATGTTAACTAAAATTTTCTTTTCCATGTTGGTAGAATTTAACTAGTGACTAGCAAAACCACAAGATTTATGATTGTTATAGCAATAAAATTAATGAGATATTTTGCTGATATCTTGTTCATGTTTTTAAATCATTTATTTTCTTCTTCTTTAGACATATTCGGCTATAATCTTTATAGAAGTCATGTCACTTGTTTTTTAAATTCCCATAAATTCCTTAAGATGCTAACTGGCAGTTCCTAATGGCATTGCTATAGATAAGTCACTTCTTATACAGCTTTTCTGCTAGGGCTATTTAAAAAGAAAATAGATCATCATAACAAGAATGTTATATTATGTCCTATCAGAGACAGTTCATGTAATTTTCATTCTTTAACAACACAAAAATACTTGCATATGATTCTTTCCTAATAAATGTAATTTGCTACTTGTACTATATATCATTCTAATTGCAACCCTATCTCTTATGCTAAAGACAGCTTCAAACTATTGGTAAGAGAAGAAAATTCTCTTTCATGAAAGGCTTTAATTATGTAGTTGTAATTGTCTTTGTTGCTCAGTATTTGCCTTCCTTTCAAAGCACAATACTCTAATTTTTCAAGTAATCATCCTACCTGCTCTTCTATCTCTAATTTCACATATTCTCCAATTTTTCTGAAACTGATGATACTTCTACATATACCTTACCTCCAAATAGCCTACCTGTAGCTAAAATATTTTAACTTTAAAGTTCTGCTCTTAGCAATGAGCCTCTTATGCATGTGAAAATGAAAATCTCTTATAAATGAAATATTTTCTAAAATACACAAAGACACAATGATTATACAGCTCAGAAATTTTTAACTGAAACCTAAAGATTTAAATTTTTATGTTATTGGATTGAAGTGCTTAATGCAAAAACAAATGGAAGTAAATGCATAGAATGCACATAACAAGCATTTAATAAATACTTTCCTCATAATCTTCCATTACTTTATTCATGTAGAAAGTACCTATTTTATCTTTTAGAGACTTGGTGTACACATTGAATAATTCTGACATTTTTTTCATATGCTCAATTGTTTAAAAATAACTCCCATATTCCAAAACAGATAGATTGAAAAGAGGAGAGAATTGAGGAGGATATATAGTTGGCAGTTAATAAATCTTTGTTATTTTAGTTTTTTTAAATAGTAAAAACTTTCCCTATTAATTCATCTATTTCTCTAGGTGGCATAACCATTCTAACAAGTAGTCTAGGCTTCAAATCTAAGGGATACCACTTTTATATCTCTCTTCCTTATCTCTTATCCCTTACCACTAACTCCTGTCAATTATTTCTAAGAAACATTTTCTGAACTGATATCTTCCACTGAGGGTAATTAGTTGATGTAGAGAATAAAACACTGGGCTTGTAGTCAGTAAGACATCTTCCTGAGTTCAAATTTTGTATAAGATATTTATTAGCTCATGCAACCTTGGATAAGTCACTGAAAAGCCTCAATTTCCTCATCTGTTCAATGAACTGAAGAAAGAAATGGCAAATCACTCCAAGAGCTTTGCCACACAAAACCCAAATGAGTTCATAAAGAGTCAGATATGCTTCAAAAATGATTGCACACATGTTCCACTCAAATTCGATTCAAATTCCTTTATAAAGCTTGTCCTATATTATAAATATAATGTATATTCATATATTAATTTTTGTCTCAACAATATGATATAGATATAGACTCTTCAGTGAGCCTTCCTTTTTTTACCCTATTTTCTGTACCTTATAATCATATGAATTTAGAATTCCTACAGGGACTTGAATTACTTATTATCAATAAACCCCCCACCTGTCCAGTCTATTAGAGTAACAATTTGTTTTATGTATATATGTGTATATACATATACAAATAAATATATTTTTTTGCAGATACATATATTCATATATATATATATATGTATATATATATATATATATATCCTGAATGGGCATGCTCTAAGTCTTAGGAATTTGTTTTGCTTGACTATACATATTTATTATAACGGCATTCCCCCCCCCCCACCATAGGTTCCAGGAGATGTAATGGAGAGAAAATAAATATTTATTTTTGTTCCCCAAATACTTCCTGTTTTTCCTGCATTCATACATTTAACATGTGGCTGCTACAAATGCCAACCCTTGAGCCTCTCAACATATCATTTCCTCAAAGAACATTTAAAATAATATCTTTCATTCAACCTTTCTTGTGCCTCACCCCTGTAGTTGGGAGTAACTTCTCTATCTTCTGAATTATTATTATACTTTAGTTCTAATTGTTATAACATTTATCATGTTCTGCTTCCTATTTTTTAATTTAATTCTTTTTGTAATATGAGATTATAAATTCTTTAAGAGCCCAAACATTTTCTTCTTCATCTTGTTCACATTCTCTACTCTTTCTAGAAAACTATTAACATGAGTAGACATCCAATAAATCTGTGTTGAATTGAATTTTTATCAATGACCTTGTTGCCAGTAAAATTGTCTTCTTTAACCAGAAGTTCTGACTTAACTTTTCATGTTCCCAGTCTGTCCCTTTAAAACTGGTGGAACACTAGTTCAAGTCAGTTGTTAGAATTCTTCTTGTATTTTAGGTGATTACAGTTTTGTAGAAATAAGTATAGTTATAAGAGAAAACGTATTTTTCTGTGAGCATGAAGAAACAATGTTACTTAATATCAGTTATGATTTTTAAATTGCTAGTAACAACCTGTACCAGACTAAGTTATGAAAAGATGTTGAATAGGAAACTGCCCAAGTACAGGCACCCTGTCTTACTTAATACTGTGTTGTCAGTATGTATCTAGGGAGAGAGAGATATATCACCAAAATAACTGGATGTTGTTGGGTTTTTTTCTTTGAAAATTCACTACCACTACTCTCTTCCCATATCTTCCCTGAACTCTAACTGCAAATTAATTATCTTATGCTTATGTAATCCCATGAAAGACATTTTCCCCCTCTTGTACATCTATAATAATCCCAAAACTTAGCAATATCCCGTAGAAATTGGAAACTATTTTCAAATAGGCAATTTTATTAATCCCTAACTCATTACATGATCTTAGTCCAACTTTCCAATCTGCTATTTCTATTCATTTCACCAGTGTTCTAATTTGTATGATTTTTTTTTATTTCAGTCATGAATGGCTCATTTGACTACAGGCATTTTTAAAGGTAAGTGATGAATTTGTTTTTTAACAGTAGCAAATAGCTTCAGGATATCTTAACCTATCTAAAAAAGATTTTTCCCTGCAATATGCTCTTCTGTTGAATACTAATAGTAACTAAACAAAATGTTGTATCTCCAGGGGCAGTAACTGATGATTATCAAATGAGGATTTTGTTGATATTCCTAACAGTCTTATTTTAGTTCTCACTTCTCCAGATTGTTAATGAAAATTCCACATTTAAATAAGGACTTTTTATTTGCCTCCAATGATCCTAACTTGTAAATGCAACCATTGTAAATAATTTCACAGGATGAGTGTTGGTATTTTCCTTTCTTGATCTTCTTTTTCCCTTGATAGTGGAATAAACCCCATCAAATTAACTTTCATTTGCTACTGATAAAAAATAGAGTGCTAGATGTTCTTACAGCATTGATGTGTTCCTAAAATATATTCCATATTAGTAAAAAATAAATTTAAACAACTTGGTATTTGTATTGAATTTTCTTCTAATTGTCTTCAAAACCAGATTTAATGGGGTTGGCCTATTTATTATAAATAACAAATAGAATAAAATAGTTTCTTATGTCACTTTTCTTATGAATATATTACTGTACAAGTTTCTAGAGTATCAACTATAGATTCATTCATACAATGAAATTGTATCCAGGTACAACAAAATGTTAGAAGCAGGTCATCTGTCTGAACCAGGTAGATCAATTACACTCAAGCCTTAAATAGATATTAAGGATCATAGCAAAAAGCAGATCAGAGACTAGACTGTACAAAGAGAAGCGAAGGAGCACAAATCTGGTAGGTGGCATAAAGAAGGTAACTATGAATTCAGATATATTGAATCAAATGAAGAGATAACAGTTTAGAGAGGTAAAAGGAGAAGACTGCAAAAACCAGAAAATGTAAAGAATTCAAATGAAAGGGTAAAATAACAAAGATCGCCATATCTTTTCTTATGTTTTATTCTTTTAAATCTTATTGAAAATAGTCCTAACTAGTTTGGGGATGTGCTATCAGGCTTTTGGCTAAGGGATATTTATATGGCTCTTCTCAGGCCATTAACTAATCTCAGCAAAACTAGTATGTGTCTTTAGATTCAATATCTGTTAAAGGCTATCCTGAGTGTAACAGAGCTGGAAAGACCTTGGGATGGATATTTCTTACCTACATTAAAACAAAGAAGCTAACAAGATCAGGACTGTAGAAAGATAGTATTTTCTCAGTGTAGTTTTGAGGATCTCTTGAAGAAAGTGAAGGGATAAGAAAAGGAAGAGAAGAAGGAAATAAAATCCCTGCCCCCTAACCATCCATCCATCCAAGCAGGTAGAGCATCTAATGGCAATGACCTCTACAGCCTCCTTTAAACCCAAACTTCCACAGAAGACCATGAGAGATAAATTTTAAATGAACATTTTTATGACCAGTTTTTTCTTTAATGTGAAGCTAGATCTATAAAGCTGTGAGGCTGACAAAAGGAGCTAGCAGTCCTTATAGGACTCCTTGCATAATTCTATTTCTAAATATCTTTTTAAAATTATCTTTAAATCTATTATGTTTCACAAATACCAGGGAAACTCCTGTCCTTTTGCTTCAAGATTCTTTGTTTATCATACAAAGGCATAAGACAGTCTTGAGAAACACATACAGGGAGGGATTTTCCTAGATCAAGATTGGGCTCTCTTTCATCCCACTCTCAGCCCAATATTATAACATATCCCCCTATCTTTATCTGGGACATCATCATGAGCCAATTCAAAACAACATTTCCAAGTGCAGAATTACATTTATCTCAGGCCATTAAAAGCAAAATCAGTCCCATAGTTTCTAATTTTTTATAATGTTTTTCTCCCTTTTATTCTTTAGGTAGTTGGAATCACCTGAATGAGGTGACAACAACATGGTTGAGTAGCAGAGAATTCTGCTAGGCAGAATGTGACAGTTTCATTCTCCTGGGTAGGCATTGATATTCTTAATCCTAGCAATCATTTATAGATGTTGACATTTCAAAGCAAATTTATGTGTCAGTTAGCCCTTACCCTTTCAGTTTTAACAATATATACAGTATTTCTATGAACCAAATCTTTAAACTAGGAAAAACATTTCTAACTAATGTTACTTTTTTAATCCTGAGGATTAAGGTAGTTGCAATTAAGATTTAAATAAAATTAAATCAATGTTTTTACCATTTTAAAGAGTCATCTTACTACCCAAAGGTTGTTATAAACAGTGTTGATATTTTATTCATATTTTATTTCCTTTTCAATTATTATGCAAAAAGTTAAAATATTCTCAAACTTTCTCTATTTATTCGCCAGTCTTTGCTATTTATGCCCTTTGTCTTTAAAACTCTCTTCGCCTTTAACATTATATTTATATTTTTTGTTATATATTGTTAATTATTTTTAAAAAACATTTATTGGAGGGGTAGGGGGAAAGTAAGAGCATGGTTAATTCATGCTCTTACTTTCCCCCTACCCCTCCCAAAATCCCCCCGCCCACTCCTGATGGCTGATGCGTATTTCCACTGGCTTTAAAATGTGTCATTGACCAAGACCTATTTCCTAATTGTTGATAGTTGCATTGGTGTGGTAGTTTTGAGTCTACATCCCCAATTATGTCCGCCTCAACCCATGTGTTAAAGCAGTGGTTTTTCTTCTGTTTCCACTCCTGTAGTTCTTCCTCTGGATATGGGTAGTGTTCTTTTCCATAAATACCTCAGAATTGTACTGGGTCATTGCATTGCTGCTAGTACAGACATCCATTACATTCTATTTTACCACAGTGTATTGGTCTCTGTGTACAATGTTCTTCTGGCTCTGTTCCTTTCACTCTGCATCAATTCCTGGAGGTCTTTCCATTTCACATGGAATTCCTCCAGTTTATTATTCCTTTGAGCACAGTAGCATTCCATCACCAGCATATACCACAATTTGTTCAGCCATTCCCCAATTGAAGGACATACCCTCAGTTTCCAGTTTTTTTTTTTTTGCCACCACAAAAAGCACGGCTATGAATATTTTCCTACAAGACTGTTTATATATGATTTCTTTGGGGTACAAACCCAACAATGGTATGGTTGTATCAAAGGGCAGGCATTCTTTTATAGCCCTTTGAGCATAGTTCCAAATTGCCAGCCAGAATGGTTGGATCAGTTCACAACTCCACCAGCAATGAATTAATGTCCCAGTTTTGCCACATCCCCTCCAGACATTACTCTCCCCTTCTTTCATTTTAGCCAATAAGCTAGGTGTGAGGTGTTATCTCAGAATTGTTTTGATTTGCATTTTTCTAATTATTAGAAATTTAGAACACTTTCTTATGTGCTTATTGATACTTTTGATTTCTTTACCTGAAAATTGCCTATTCATGTCTCTTGCCCATTTATCAATTGGGGAATGGCTTGATTTTTTTAATACAATTGATTTAACTCCTTGTATATTTGAGTAATTAGACCCCTGTCAGAATTTTTTTGTTTTAAAGATTTTTTTCCCAATTCTTTGTTTCCCTTCTGATTTTGGCTACATTGTTTTTGTTTGTACAAAAGCTTTTTAGTTTGATATAATCAAAATCATTTATTTTACATTTTGTAATTTTCTCTAACTCTTGCTTGGTTTTAAAATTTTTCCTTTCCCAGAGAAATGACAAGTAAACTATTCTATGTTCACTTAACTTATTTATAGTTTCCCTCTTTATATTAAAGTCATTCACCCATTCTGAATTAATCTTGGTGTAGGGTGTAAGATGTTGATCTAAACCTAATCTCTCCCATATGGTATTCCAAATTTCCCAGCAGTTTTTGTCAAATAGTGGATTTTTGCCCCAAAAGTTGGGCTCTTTGGGTTTATTATACACTGTCTTGCTGATGTCACTTACCCTAAGTCTATTCCACTGATCCTCCCTTCTGCCTTTTAGCCAGTACCATACCGTTTTGATGTCTGCTGCTTTATAGTATAGTTTAATATCTGGTACTGCTAGGCCCCCTTCCTTCACATTTTTTTTATTATTTCCCTTGATATTCTTGATCTTTTGTTATTCCAAATGAACTTTGTTATAGTTTTTCCTAATTCAGTAAAAAAGTTTTTGGTAGTTTGATAGGTATGACACTAAATAGGTAAATTAATTTGGGTAGAATGGTGATTTTTATTATGTTAGCTCGTCCTACCCATGAGCAAACAATATTTTTCCAATTGTATAGATCTAGTTTTAATTGTTTGGAAAGTGTTTTGTAGTTGTTTTCATATAATTCCTGTGTTTTTTTTGGTAGGTAGATTCCTAGTTATTTTATATTGTCTAGGGTGATTTTAAATGGTGTTTCTCTTTCTACCTCTTGCTGCTGTGATGTTTTGGAAATATATAGAAATGTTGATCATTTATGTGCACTTATTTTGTATCCTGCAACTTTGCTAAAGTTGTTGATTATTTCTACAAGCTTCTTAGTTGATTCTCTAGGGTTTTTTAAGTAGACCATCATATCACTTGCAAAGAGTGATAGCTTAGTATCCTCATTGCCTATTTTGATACCTTCAATTTCTTTTTCTTCTCTAATTGCTACTGCTAATGTTTCTAGTACAATGTTAAATAATAGAGGAGATAATGGGCATCGTTGTTTCATTCCTGATCTTATTGGAAATGCTTCTAATTTATCCCCATTGCATATGATGCTTGTTGATGGTTTTAGGTATATACTGTTTATTATTTTTAGGAAATGTTCTTCTCCTCCTATACTTAATAGTGTTTTCAATAGGAATGGGTGCTGTATTTTGTCAAAGCCTTTTTTAGCATCTATTGAGATAATCATGTGATTTTTGTTTGTTAGACTGTTGATATGGTAAATTATGTGGATGGCTTTCCTAATGTAAACCATCCTTTCATTCCTGGTATAAATCCTACCTGATCATGGTGGGTGATCCTCTTGATCACTTGCTGGAGTCTCTTTGCTAATATTCTATTTGAAATTTTTGCATTTATGTTCATTAGTGAGATTGGTCTATAGTTTTCTTTCTCTGTTTTTGATCTACCTGGCTTTGGAATCAGTACCATATTTGTGTCATAAAAGGAATTTGGTAGGACTCCTTCTTTGCTTATTATATATAATAATTTGTATAGTATTGGGATTAGTTGCTTTTTGCATATCTTATAGAATTCACTTGTGTATCCATCAGGCCCTGGCATTTTGTTCTTAGGGAAATCTTTGATGGCTTGTTCAATTTCTTTTTCTGATATGGATTTATTTAGGTATTCTATTTCTTCTGCTCTTAATCTAGGCAATTTCTATTTTTGTAAATATTCCTCCATATCTCCTAGATTGCTATATTTATTACCATATAATTGGGCAAAATAGTTTTTAATGATTTCCTTAATTTCCCCTTCATTATAGGTGAGGTCTCTCTTTTCATCTTTGATACTGTCAATTTGTTTTTCTTCTTTCTTTTTTTATTAGATTGACCAGTACTTTGTCTATTTTTTCTGTTTTTTCAAAATACCAGCTTCTAGTCTTATTTATTAATTCAATAGTTCTTTTACATTTGATTTTGTTAATCTCTCCCTTGATTTTTAGTATTTCTAATTTAGTTTTCATCTGGGGATTTTTAATTTGCCCGCTTTCCAATTTTTTGAGTTGCATGCCCAATTCATTAATCTCTGCCCTCCCTAATTTGTTAATATATGCACTCATGGATTATAAATATCCCCCTGAGTACTGCCTTGGTTGCATCCCACAGAGTTTGGTAGGATGTCTCATCATTGTCATTGTCTTCAATGAAATTATAGATTGTTTCTATGATTTCTTCTTTGACTAACTGATTTTGGAGAATCATATTATTTAATTTCCAATTAGTTTTTGATTTGCCTGTCTAGGTGACCTTACTAATTATTATTTTTATTGCATTATGATCTGAGAAGGTTACATTTCTTATTTCTGCTCTTTTGCATTTGTTTGCAATATTTCTATGCCCTATTACATTGTCAATCTTTGTGAATGTACCATGTGCAGCTGAAAAGAGGGGGTATTCTTTTTTGTTGCTATTTATTTTTCTCCGCATATCTATTAAATCTAATTTTCCTAGGACTTCATTCATCTCTCTTATCTCTTTCTTATTTATTATTTTGGTTTGATTTATCTAGATCTGAAAGTGGGATATTTAGATCTCCCACTAGTATGCTTTTACTATCTATTTCCTTCTTGGTATCTGCCAGTTTCTTCTTTATGAATCTGGTTGTTATGCCATTTGGTGCATACATATTGAGCACTGTTATTTCCTCATTGTGTGTACTGCCTTTAATCAGGATGTAATGGCCTTCCCTTTCTTTTTTAATCATATCTATTTTTACTTTGGCTTTGTCAGAAATCATAATTGCCACTCCTGCCTTCTTTTTCTCATTTGAGGCCCAAAGGATTTTGCTCAAGTCCTTTACCTTAAACCTGTGTATGTCCACCCAACTCATATTTGTCTCTTGTAGACAACATATGGTAGGATTTTGGTTTCTAATCCACTCTGCTATTTGCTTCCTTTTTTTGGGAGAATTCATCCCATTCAAATTCAGAGTTATAATCATCAGTTGTGTATTTGCCAATATATTGGTATCCTCTCCTAGTTTTACCTCTTCTCTTACACTGTTTCCTTTTAAACCAGTGGTTTGCTTTATGCCAGTAACCCTTGTCCCCTCCCTTGACTTACTTCCCTTTCTATCCCCTCCCTTATTTTTCCCCTTTTTATTTTTAAACCCTTATGAATTATCTCTCCCTTCTTTTCCCCTCCCTTTTATGACCTCCCCCTCCCCTGCTCCCCTTGGGTTATCCCTTCTGACTTTCTCAGTAGGGTTAGATAGAGTTTCATATCCCAATGGATAAAGCTACTCTTCCCTCTCAGTGTTAGTTACACTGAGAGTAAGGTTTAAATATTACCTCTTAATTCTCTCTTCCTCTCCTTCTTATAATAGTATTCATCACTTCCCCTTCCCTTGCCAACTTTGTGTGTAATAGAATATCCTATTTTTCTTATTCATTCAAGTTTCTCTTGGTGTCCTCTACTATTCACCTCTCTCTTTCCCAACCCCATATCATCTTAGACCATTTAGTACTCCAACCTCTCCCTATGAATAATTCTTCTAATTACTATAATAGTGAATATAGTTCCTTACAGAGGAATACATAACATTTCTCCACATAGGAATACAAATAATTAGATCATATTGAAGCCCTTAAAGAGGCAAATTTAAAAAAAATACGAGTTTTCTTTCTTTCCCCTCTGTTTCTTATTTACCTTTTCATATTTCTCTTGATTTTTTGTGGTTGGATATCTAACTTTCCATTTAGTCCTGGTCTTTTCTGTGCAAATACTTGGAAATCTTCTATCTTGTTGAATGCCCGAACTTTCCCCTGGAAGTATATGGTTAGTTTTGATGGGTAGGTGATCCTTGGTTGTAGACCCAGTTCTCTTGCCTTTCTGAATATCATATTCCAAGACTTGTGGCCTTTTAGCATGGAGGCTGCCAGATCCTGTGTGATCCTGATTGGTGCTCCTTGATATCTGAATTGTCTCTTTCTGGCTTCTTGTAAATTTTTTTCTTTTACTTGGAAGTCCTTGAATTTGGCTATTATATTCCTGGGGATTGTGTTTTCTGGGTCTAGTGTAGAGGGTGAACTATGGATCCTTTCAATGTCTATATTGCCCTCTTGTTGTAGAACTTCAGGGTAGTTTTGCTGAATAATTTCTTTTAGTATGGAGTCCAAATTTCTATTAATTTCTGCTTTTTCAAGAAGACTAATGATTCTCAGATTGTCTCTTCTAGACCTCTTTTCTTGGACTGTGAAGTGTGCTCCAGCCCAGAACAATGTTGAGAGACAGGAAGATGTATTCCTCTCATTGGAGTATGAAGATGGAGCACTGAACAAGCTGTTTTGAAACTTGGACACAATATAGCAAAAGCAGCAGGGGGAAGAGAGCAGTCAGCTTGATCCAGTCTCAGCAGAGTAGAAGAAAATCAACACAGTACAGAAAAAGCAGCAATGGCAGGAAAGGTACCCTGCATAGTCCAGCCAGAACAGAGGCCAGGTATGACCCAACCAGGTAGCAGTGGGAAGAACTGAGTCTAACAAAATCTAGCCTCAATGGGATTGTACAGAATCCAACTTGAACCAGTTGAACTGAAAAGCTAGAAATCTCCAAACAACAGGCCAATCAGACAACCTCTGTAGGGTGCTCAATCAGAAATTGAGGCAGCTGAGCCAATCCCAGGCATAGGACAGTACCCTCTCTATCTCAGAAATAGAGCAAACAAAATAAAGGGGAAAATAACCTCTAAATGAGCAAAAGACAGAGAAAAAGCCTGATGCTAGAAAAAAAACACCTAAACAAGAGAGATTGCCAAAATATAAGCTTGTCAAGGGACAGTAATACAAAAATAAACCACTTAAAGCCTCAAAGAAAAATGTTAGTGTATGTTAAGCCTAAAATAAAAACCTGAACTTTAAAAATGGAGAGAAAATCAAATAAAACACTTAAATGAAAAATTTAAAAAAGTAAATGATAGAAAAAATCAACAGCTTTGACAAAAATTTACTAAACAGTTCCCTGAAACAGGAACATAATACCTTATGTAGTAAGATAACACCCAAAGAAAGAAAGTCCAAAGCCTCACAGAAGAAATGACTCCCTCAAAATTAGAATTGGACAATTGGAAACTAAGAACTACATGAGTGAGGAGGAAACAAAAACTCAAATTTAAAAAGAAATAGAAGAAATTTTGAAATTTTTCTCTAGGAAAAAAAAAAACACTGACCTAGAAAATAGATCCAGGAGAAATAATATGAGAATTATTTGATTGACTACAAGCCAAGTTCAAAAAATGAACCTGGACATCATATTGAAAGAAAATATCAACAATGTAAATATTACATTCTATCAGCAAAGTCAAAGAGAATTCTTTTATAAATTATATTGATGAATTGGAGAAAGCTCCTGGTGTTTGATTATTTATTATAAAAATTCTGATTATAAGATTAAAAAGACTATTACTGAGTCAGTCATGCTATTTTTCTCCTGATCTTGAATATAGGGAGAAGATAGAAATTTGAAAAAAATCCACTGATCATTTCCTGAAAACATTCCAAATTTAATACCTGAGGACTATTTTATTCTGGTTTTAGAATTCTTAAGCCAAGGAGCTTGGGAAACATAAGAAGCTGGGAAAAAATCAAATATTTTGGAACTATAAACAGGATTATACAGTACCTAGTAGCTTCTACATTAGAGGATCAGAAGGCATGGAATATGACATACCACAAGCTAAAGGATCTAGACTTTCAAGAAAAGATTACCTACTGTTATGTGTAATCTGGAGCCTGGGTTAACTGTAGGTGTTGAATCCTAAGTGGGACATTTAGGTATGATATTGAACCCCCAAAGGATCACCCACTGCAGTTGATGTTACAGAGAATCTGCTTATCCCAAACTCAAGGTGACTATAGTATCTCAGGGCTAACAGCCAAGCAAGGAATCAGTTGATAGAAGAATTCAACAATTCTGCCCAACTGAAGCCCTATGACTTTGATAATCCTTTTTCTGACTTTGGATTTGATCACTGATGTTGAAGAAATATAATAAACTCTTTCCTTAAGCTGGCACAGGATGTAATCAACTCTAGAGCCCACTAGATCTTTGATGAAGCTCAGGCAAGTTACAGTTTAAAGATGATTTAATAATCTAATAGATCTATGGAAGGATGAGATGGTTAATGGGTGGGAAAGTGGGATTTGGAAATCCTTAGATATAACTAGATGTTTATATTATTGATGAATCTTCTTATATATTGCTGATCAAAGTTCTTTGGTTTAAACTAAAGCTCTATGCTTCACTCATAATTTTTACCACAAATAATTATGTTTCCTAATTTCATCTGAGAATATTTTAAAAATAGATTTTCATTGTGTATAAGGATTAAATTCTATGGCCATGCATTAATTATCATATAATTTTATTTTTAAAAAAGAAACATGATTACATATTGGGTAATATGTAGTTTAATATTTCAGATAAAATGGAGATGGGATAGAATAAGACAATTTGAGGAGGTAACTGATAAACCAATGGCCTGAATATAACTTTTAACCAGAGATAGTTCTATCATTTTTACTCTGAGTATTTAGCTATTTTATCTAGGTGGTGCAGTGTTTAGAAAGCTGGGCCTGGAGTCAGGAAGACCCAAGTTCAAATCCAGTTGTGATACTAGCTGTGTGACACTGAAGAAATTACTTAACACCATTTGCCTCAGCTTGATAATCTACAAAATAATTTGGAGATGGAAATGGTAAACAACTCTAATATCTTAGCCAAGGAAATCCCAAATGGAGTTACAAAGAGTTAGACACTATTGAAATGACTGAATATCAACAATTTAAATATTACATTCTATCAGCAAAGTCAAAGAGAATTCTTTTATAAATTATATTGATGAATCGGAGAAAGCTCACAGTGTTTGATGATTTATTATAAAATTTCTGATTATAAGATTAAAAAAACTATTACTGAGTCAGTCATGCTATTTTTTTCTGTTATGGTGCTATGAAACATTTCATGCCAAGTAGTGGATTAGAGCACTTTAAAATTTCCAAGTATTCTGTTACCTGCTTTTTTTCAGCATATATTTTTGTCAAGCTTCATTACTTTGCAATTTCCCTACTTTATATTTTCATTTTTCTTATTAAAGACAGGTTTTAAAAATGAGTCTAGTTGCTCAGCTGTTTATGTCACCATCAATCTCATGTCTTCTCATTTAATCTCAGTAAGCCTGTTTTCTCTGTTACTATTCATTCCACATATATTTGTAAAAATCTACTTTATTCACTGAATCAATTTTGCTATTATTACAATTCTAATTTTGTGATTAGTTTCTAACATTTTGTTTTAGAAAACTTGATTTGCATTTTATTTATGACATTTGCACATAGACATACATGTATTAACCTCCAGCCCAAGTCTTCTAAGAAGACTCACTATAGTATTACTTCAATTGAGTCCTCAGGAACGCTGTTATTAGATCATACTATACATTTAAATAGTTTTCTATGAAGGGTAATGCTGTATGAAAGAATTGCCTTCTAATGTGGTGTGTAAAATGACAAAAGTTTAGGCTCTACTTACATGTGAAGAATGGTCTAGAGCAAAGATGTCAAATGGGTGTAATTGGGAAATATTTCACAAAATAAATTAATAAATTTAATTAAATATAATACAAGACTATATATATTTTATATTATTAATGTGTGGTTTTCTAAGTCAATAGAGATAAGAGATCCCTATGAAAAATTTAGTAGTACCCCATTTCTGTTCAATTTGACACCACTAGTCTAGAGAAAGATTATATAACTAAATAAACCAAAGTAATTTTCCTAAAGTGGATGATTGATCATGTCACTCAATGATCCTCTACTCCCCTGTGATTCCATATTGCTTCAAGTATATAAATTCCTCTTTACAATCTTTCCACAACCTACCTTTCCAGTCTTATTACATGTTTTTTACTTTTTTCAGTCTATAGTCTAACCAAACTGGCTTTCTTGCCTTCCTCATGGACAGTACTCCATCTGTCATATCCTTACTTTGTACTACATTTTGTCTCATATGTGGAATTCACTGCTCCCTTCCCTTTTCTCTCCCTCTTAAGTAATTATACTTAAGGTGTAAATAAGAAAGTAATTATAACACACCTACTATGTGACAAGCATTGTGTCTTGTACATTTCCTGAGTATATAAAAATACTTAAAATTTATGACTTTAAATATGTCCCCATTGTAATGTGTATTCTGTGAAGAAAAAAAAAAACACCTTCTCTTTACTCTCACTTTAAATATCCTAGTCTAGGCCCTTATCACTTTTTACTTAAATTATCTAATAGCCTCCTACATAGTATCCCTACTTATTGTCATTCCTCTTTTCAAATCTAATTGACAAATTGATAGTCCTGAAGAAAAGTCAGAGAGAAGGTGGTCCCATAGGTCTGGCTTCTAGTGTCATACCAGTGCTGGCAGAAACCTGTACACAGTCACCCAGTCAATGAAGACAAAAACTCCTTTTCCAGTCAAACTCAGATCCATCTCACTGTCTTTTAAATATAGAGATGCCATAGATCTTTCACTGAATCAAAGGGAATGTAGTGATACACTAGAGATCAAGATGGAGAAAGGAGGGTTGACTTTGCTTTAAAAAGATGGAAAAAACCTCAGATAGTTCAAAGATTTTTAGCTCTAAGTACAAGTACTCTAAATGATGAGGTAAAAGGTAAAGTCTTTGAAGAAACTTAGTCACAAGCTCCTATTACTCAAGAACCTCTTTTTACAAACTATAACAACTCATCACTCACACACACTTTCTCCAGAGAATCTTGAAAAACTGAACACATTAATAAAGTCTCCAGAATCCAGAAATGAAATCAAGGTCTTGTAGAAAAAATTGCCTCTTCACAAAATACCTGGTAAAAATGCTGATCATATAAAGGATTTATAACCCAATTGCTTGTCAACTCTGGGAGGAGAGGGGGAAGAAAGGGGAGAGACAGCATGAATCATGTAACTTTGGAAAAAAAATTTAAATGCTGATCATATGAGACTGCTTTAAGATGGAAGTGATTATGTAGTCCTCTACTGTAAGTCTTTTGAAATTTCTTCTTTGAGTTAGAATATATATGTGTATACATAGGAATGTTTCAAGAATATTTCAAGAATAAATAAAACATTCCTTTCAACTTCAGAAACAAACAGAAAGAATCCATGCAGTGATTCCTTGCCTCAAGATATGTCAGTGGCTTCCTATGACCTCTAGGATTAAATAAAAACATATATATTTAGCATTTAAACTCCTTAGTGAACTATGTCCATAGTTCTCTGATGATAATGCATCATTGGCCCTTGCATTCTCTATGCTCTAGTCAAACTATCATTAATTTTTCCCTTGTGCCTTTGTAAATGGTATCCTCTATATCTAAAATTCTCTCTCTTTTTCTTATTTTTTATACACAATCCCTAAATATGAGACATTTAAAAATGAATTAATTTAGGGGGTATTCCAAACATCTCCAGTCATAGGTTGACTCATTATCTCAAAGAGTCACTCCTCATTAGATGTTTATTGAGAAAATAATAACCTGAATTATTTGGGTATTTCATTTCAATTTTATCTTAAAATATGTTTTCCTTCTTCACAGTTTAAATATCCAGTACCATTTGGAAGTTGGTATATTTTTAGAAGCATTTAAGAAAATTTCATGAATTTAAATGTTGACTATTACTGTAAGGCATATTTAAACAACACATTAAGAGACTCTCTGTGAATTATCTCTAGAGATTAAAATAAAAAAAATATGGTAGCTTAGAAGTTCTGCCAGGGAACATTAGATGCCAGTTCCTAACTCCCACTCTATATTCTACTATGCAAAATGAAGTACCCTCCTGCCAAAAAGATACAGGTGTGGAACCAAATATCCTGGTCTGTGAGCCCTTGAGGTTTACATCAGAAAATTGTGTCTTATTTTAGAACAAATTCTGATAGTATATATAATAGACAAATAGGATGTTCTTAGAAGGAGGAATTAGAAAGGAAGCAGATGCCATATGATTTATATTATTTTAAAATGTTAGTGGATGTATGTATTCAAACTCAGATTTTTGCAATGCTATTGGGGGCAGTGCTCCAGATACACATGTTGAGTGTTGAAAAATGGCTCTTAAATACAATCTGTAAAACCTGCACAATATTACACTAGTTCATCGGGATGTGTGGAAAATCAATGTTTATAAAGTGACTTACATTTTATGTCCTGCCAAGTGTAATTATATAGGATGTTATGGTATTTTTGAGAAATAGCATAAAAACACATCACTCTAGGAGAAAGGATGGGTATTAATAATAGATGCTGACACAGGGAATAAGGAAATAGCCATATCAGAATCTAAGAATCATCTTAAAGATAACTAGATAGTTCTTTGTCTGGAAAGTGAAATAGTACAAATGCCAAAACAGTCATTTATAAATTAATTTTCACTTAGTTCTATAAGAGGTCACTTCCAAAGTGGAACCCTCTAATCACTGGAGCTATAAAAAATTTCATGTACATCTTGAATGAATTTAAGGGCAGATATTGACAACCAAATATTTTATTTCAACACAGTAAAAAAGACTTTTAGTTAATAGGTTACATATTAGATTATTTAGGACAGTCCCCACCTTCAAGTAATTTATACTCTAGTAGGAATGCTAATCTATGCAAAAAAATTTGTATAGGACCAAAATGACAAGTGCTTATAAATAATATCAATTAATTAAATTTCAGAAGATTTGTTGAGCCCTTGTATTCAGAGTGTGGTGGTAATACATATATAAACTTTAAATAAAATACCATTTCCTATTATGATCTTAAAGGGAGAAAAAACATTAATGATTGTAATATAAAATATAACTATATAAGAAAAGTACAAAAGTTACATGAGAATCTTGACACATAGTAGGTGCTTAACAAGTGCATATTCTTGACTCAATGAAAATTGTTATTATAAACTGTTATGTTCAGAGAAGGCTCCCTTGAAAAAGTGGGATTTGAATTGGGCTATACATCTAAATAATAACTAAATACATGAAGGAATTTTAAAGAAATCAGAAATAGTAGAAAGAATATTATCACAAGTCAAGAGGCAAAGAAATATAGGGAGTATTTTAGGAATGATAAATAAGCCTTTTGTTTTAGAGCATTGAACACATGTAAGAGAATAGAATGAGATGAGCCTGGAAAGGTAAAGTCACACCAGGTTATATATGGCATTGGACAACAGGTATAGAAATGTTAATTTTATTGAACAGATGATAGAGAGACAATGACTTATTTTGAAAAGGGAAGTAACATCATCAGATTTATGCAAGATGATGTAAGGTGCCATTGGAAAGAGAGACTAGAAATGGAGATAGGAGAAAGTAGAAATGGGAATAACTGTTTAAAGCTATTTGTGATTTATAGCCACTCTCTTTGTGGTGGCAAAATATTGGAAAATGAGGCGATGTCCATCAATTGAGTAATGGCTGAATAAATTGTGATATATGATGGCAATGGAATATTATTGGTCTGAAAGGAATAATGAACTGAAGAAATTCCAAGTGAACTGGAAAGACCTCCAGGAACTGAGGCAGAGCAAAAGGAGCAGAACGTTTGTAGACAGAAGCTGAAGCATTATGGCACAAATGAATGTAATAGACTTTTCTACTAGCAGCAGTGCAAGGAGCCAGGGCAATCCAGAGGAATTTATGAGAAAGAACACTATCCACATGCAGAGAAAGAACTGTGGGAACAGAAACACAGAAGAAAAACATATGATTGATCACATAGTTGAGATTTATATCCTTGACTTTGCTTATAAGATCATAGCATGTTATCTTTGAGTCCCATTCATTAAATAGAGAGGTAGCCTTGAAGCTACAAATTCTTGGATTAAGATTCTGATTCCAGCACATAACAACTGTATGACTCAGGACACACAATATTTTTTGGTCAAAAAACCCCCAACAAATAATGGAATCAGTTTTGAACCTATGTTCACAAAATGAATGAACTCCTTTTGCAAAACTTATTTTTCCTCCCATTAAAATGCCATATTTACCTTGAAGAGACATATTAAATGCATTTGTTTTTTGTAGAATATATCTGTTAAGTAGAATACTAATGACAGCCTCTGCTAATGATACTAAAGACAGAAAAAATTGGAACATTATCTTTGTAAGATAGAAATTTTGTTAAAGGATTTCATCATGATATATGCAGCAAACTTATGTTTACAGTAACTACCCATCTCATTAAAAACGGTTATAAAGATTCCATTACTTAACGGTGTTCTTTTTACAAAATAAACTGAATTAACCATAACTTGTAGCTCTTTCTGGACTCCTGTCTCCAACTTCTTTTCTGCAATGGCTTGAATGATGCAGTGAATGAATTTCATATGTGGTGTTATCTCTCTAACTTACTCAGGAAAGCAGCTGCTATACCAATGACCACACACACATTTTTTTCCATCAAACACTGTTTTTATTAAAGAAATTGTTCATTGTTGACAATACATCTTCTCTGGTATTTTATTTTCATTTGGTAGCTCATAAAAAAGTAGTTCTTTGTGCATTTCATCATTGAAACAGAATCTAGCAAATACCATAAGCTGGAGCATATGAGAAATAATTTGTAGTTTCATTCAACTGTAGAGCAAACCTCACACGCTGTGTAATTTGTTGTAACTCTTGTTTCTTTAAATTTTCAGCAATGTTTTCTGTATATCTTACAATAGCATTTTCTGATGAAGGAATGCATTTTGGTTTGACACCATATTTCTTCTTATGTATTTTTCCAGACATTTTTAATCCATAGTAGGAAGAACAGTACTTATTCAAAAGTATGTGACTGCCTTTTGTTATTAAGAAAGAAAACTTAAAAGAGGCTTTGAAATATTTCTTAAATTTAGTGAAACTTTGTCAAACATTAGATTGCATTCCCTATGCCTTTATTTGTAGACATTTGTCTTCATGTTCCAAATGCTTAATGTTAAAGTAACTTATTTATGATGGTTTAATATTATCAAAACCTTATATCTCAAGGCTCAGTATATATTTATGGCAAATTTTTTATGACATTTTGACAGATCTTATTAAGTTGTCATTGTTTTTACTTGGTAATGGGGCTGCTAAAGAGCTCATAACAGGTGTCAGACATGTTAGATCTGTCATTTTCTTATTCACTTATGCTCACACTATTAGTTTTATCTTCAATTTGCAGTTGATTTTAGGCTATTTTTTAATCCACTTGGGCCTTTTCCATGGGCTAATTTTGTGAGGTATAGCCTGCTGAATTTGTGACATTATTTACACAGGAAAATCCTGCATATGAAAGCTACTCTAATCAAAAGAGTTTGGCAGCTTCTTTGGAAATTAGTCTTCCAGAGTACTGAGATTTTAAGCAAGCTTCCCATAATCATACAAGTAATATGTTCTGAGGTAGAATTTGAACCCAGGACATACTAGTTTCACATCAACTATACCAAATCGAAATTCTAATATTTTCTTCCTATGACCCAAAGTTCCAATGAACTTATCTCCTGGCATACATGTTGTCTAACTTTGGGAGATCATTGGATTAGGGATTGAATTAAATTTTTGGCAATATGAATGAAAAGTAAGGAAAAATGAGATGAAAATCCTCTTCTATAGATTTAATTGTATCTATACCCATAAACTATTTGAACTTTCAAGCTAAAACTGTAAGAAAAATTAAGTTAAAAAGATGTATTATTTAAATTATAATGATCAAAGATATTGATGGGGAAGAACATGGATAACAACATATAATCATGGCCCCCTACTTCATATCTAAGAATAACTGAGTGCACATGAGAGTTAAGGTTCAAAAACAGATTATTGTTCAACCCTAACTGATGAATGTCAGGCCTTATAGTCCTTATGGTGATATTATTATAGTGAAAGGCTTTAATAGTTACAATGTTCAATAATGCTGATTTCTGAGGACCTTTGATATCACCTAAAAGGTTTTCCCTGGCATCCAGCTGCTTTCTCTATTATTTATTTGACATAATTGCCACCTCTCAGGAACTTGGTGCTTGCCAGAATAAAATTGGATGTCAACTGTGGCAATTTGCTTTCCTGATTCTTCATCTTCCAGTAAAGTCACTTGTACTGAATGCGTTTGTTGTTAAGAATTGTATCCATTCATTCACAAAATATTTTTGAACACCTACTATGTGTGAAACCTATACAGGAATTGTGAATGATATAAAGATTAATGAGAAAATCTTTGCCCTGAAGAAGCTTAAACTCATGTAGAGGAGATTCATTAAGTAATTATAATTCAAGACAGAGAATAATAAATGCATTAAAAAATCAAAATTCTATGAGAGTTGACAGGGCACAGAGGTCATCTCCAGCAGGGAGAGATCAGAGGAAGATTCATGGAACTGTAATTGGCAAAGCTTCCAATGTAGTCCTGAAAGATGACTAGGATCAATTCAAGTTTAATAATTATAATTTATTAACTCTCAAAATCTATTAATGGATCAATGAATGTTCCAGGTTAATTGATATTGCATAAATGTACATCTTAATTGCAGAATGTTCAAGTTTATTCCTTATGATTAATTAATAATTGAAAATGAGCTATTTTCTGTTCTTACTATCTTCATTTTACATTTAGTGTTTTCTTAGATGTTTGGTAAAGTTCAAAACCTTATGCATTAGTCAGTTATTTACTTTTCTCTGTTATCACTAAAATTTTATTTATAAAGAAAATTATTCTTTGGTTGTAGAGTCTCATTATTCTTGCACAATTGCACAATACCTTGTGATGATGATATATTTTATCAAGATCACCTTTCAACCACTTGCACTACTTTCATCTTCATCCAAACACTGCAATGTGACTTCCAATTTCATCGTTCAACTGAAATCTTACTTTTTTCAAATTAACCAAGGGTCTTTTAATTCCCAAATTTAGTGGTTTTTTTCTTATTTATATCACTTTTAAAAAAATCTCTCCATTTGTCATTTTTTTGCCTTCTTTTCAAGATGTTCTCTCTGGGTTTTCTTTGGTTTCTGTCTACTTCTGTCTACTTCTTTGACCATTCATTCTTATTGTGCTTTTCTTGAATCTTTGTCCATGTCACGTACAGTTTGAAGAGCCTACAATTGATATAATTTAGACAGAAAATGTGTTTAAATTGTTTTTTGGAGACTTCCCTAGATTACTCTATGAAGAGACAGAAAGCCAAAGGAAGGGAAATTAAGTATTCAGTCACAAATCCCTCGTATCAGATATAGACCTTGTGATGATGATATATTTTATCAAGATCACCTTTCAACCCCTTAGATTTCCACCTTAAATTCTTCAGTTTCCCTCACCCCACATATACAGTTAATTATCAAGTCTTATTGATTCTACCTTCCTTCATATCATCAATGAAATGCATCTTCCTTTTTACACTTATTCATCTACCACCCTAGTTCAGGTCCTCATATTTTTCTCCCTGAAGTATTGCCATAGATTTTAATTAATTTCCTATTTTCAAGTTTCTTGTCTTACAAATTTACTTTTCTGTACATCTTCCACTGCTCTGGAGAGTGTGTGAAGGAGAGTTATGCACAATAAAGTACAAATAACAGGATAATATGAAGAGAAAATCATATATCTAGAGCAGAAAGTGACCTTGGAGGTCATCTAGTTTAACTTCATTTTATAATTGATGAAAATCATGAGCTCTGGTGACTCGCACAATTTTATAAAAATAACAGCAGTTGTAGAATTTAAACCCAGACTCAGATTCAGAATCAGTGCTCTTTTTCACCATACCTGTCATCCATTATTAAAATTATTCCAATTCTTTGCTGCTATGAATATTTTATTATATACATAATTTTTCCATCTTCAACTTCCTCAAGTTATGTACGTTATTTTAGTAGCATTTCTACATCTAAGGACACAGATGTTTTAGTCACTTTTCAAAATATAGTTACAAATTGCTTCCTTAGAATGGTTGGACCAGTTCACAAATTCCCAAAGAGGACATTACTATCTTTGTCCAACCAAAGCCCTGCTAACATTGACTATTACTTTAGCACAATCCATTTGTAATAGCTATGTTGTTATTGTTCAGTTATTTCAGTTGTCTTTAACTCTTCAAGACCTATATGGGGTTTTCTTGTCAAAGATACTAGATTGGTTTGCCATTACCTTCTCCAGCTCATTTTACAGATGAGAAAACTTAGGCAAGCAGGTTTTGGTGACTTTCCCAAAAACTCACAAGTGTCTGAAACCAGATTTGAACTTGAGAAGATGAGTCTACTTGACTCATGTCCCAGCACTCTATCCACTTGGCCACCTATGTGCCAGGAAAGTTTGTTATTATCAACACTTCCTTTTTAGACATTCACTAACCTTATTCCTTCAGTAATCAATTCTAAAATTTATCCAGGAAAAAAAATCAACTTTACAGGTTTGTAGTTAAAAAATGTATCTATGTGTGTATGAAAACATTTTTTTTCTTTTATAGGCTTGAAGAACTCGTGCTGTCCTTCCTAAGTTTTACAAGACTAATGAGGTGGGCTTAGCAATAACATTCTCCAGTTAATTTTCCCTTAATTTCTATGAGTTAATCTATAAATTGTGAAAACTAATAATTGTAGCAATACTTTTTGCATAGAACTGTGAGAATCATGTAAGATGACATATATGAGAATGCTTTATATTAAAATTAGTATGTCTTATGAATCATTTTATAATGGAATTACTAATCTCTAACATTTTCTGAGGAAAAGCAGGGATTTGGAGAAATGGCATTTAGTGATAAAATGATAAATAAATGCAAGTAGAATCTGTAGGTTAATCAAAAATAATTCCAGTGTTGTGGAGAAACTAAAGGATCACAAATTCTACATGATTTAGTAATTAAATTTTAAAGAGGCATTAGCAACTCACAAATGCAACTTGCACAAGGTCCCAAAACTAAAAGAGTATCAAAGATAGAATTTTCGAGTCAGGTCTTCCAATTCCCAATTTATTTATGGCATAGCACTACATATCAGTAAAATTAACAAAAAATAAAAATAAAATATTCTGTAATCTTGGAATATTATATATATATACATATATATATGTATATCTTTCTAAATGAGAGAGGTAGAAAGGGATTTGGGAGAGGATTTGTTGATTAAAATGTTTAATGATATTCAAATGACTACACATAAAGAAAAACAAATGTTTGACTATAATTTTTACTACTTTTCTCTGAAAGTGTGACATATCAAGCTATTTTTCAATCAAGCATTTAATTCTTTATTTTTCTAGATAACTACTGCCTCACCTTGCTTATGTTATCTGAATACATGTAATCCTCATGTCCATCACAAAGAGAAGCCAAAAGAAAAACCTTATGAATGATGAAATAAATCTCTAAGGTTTTATAGGTAACGCTCTTGTTTTCTTTGATAGACTCTCTCATCCCAAGTTCAAAACACCTATTTTGTATTGGAAGACACCAGGAGAGGTATAGGATATTTTGATTAGGGACCCTATGGAATCCTGATTAATGAGCCACTTTTCATCTTTTTTTAGAGCTGTTTGTCATTTGTCTCACCTATCAGCATGTGGTCATCTTGAGAGCAGGAACTGTACTTTGTCTTTATTTGTACCTGCAGGGCTTAGTGGAGTTCCTGGGACATAGCACAAACTTATTGACTCCTTGTTGACTGATTGTCAGTCGAATGATCATCTTATTGCATTTAGTGTAAAATGAATACTAACAGCACATCTTGTAATGTACATTGCATTTCCTATCTAATTTGAGTGTAGAGTTGTTAATTCATTTAGAGTTAGTATGGAATAAATGTTGCCATCATTTTCACAATAGTTATGAGTTTAGGACAGAATTTTAAAATAAAAATCATTAAATTATTAAATTAATGGCAGATTACTAGTTTTTTTATTTTAGGAAGATTGGAACACTGCAAATCTTTTTTATAGAGTTGAGACCAAGAAAGAAATGGAGAGAGCATCTAGTGTAACCTCACTGGTCAGTGGGTCAATGGAGATATTAAGGCACCTCAAGGACCAAATGACTTGCCCTGCATTGTGGAAGGCAAATAAAAGAAACAGAGTCTCAAATAGATAAAAATCTGAGACTCCTCTTTTGACCCCTTTTGTGATCCACATGCTTTCTTTTTTAAAAGAATTGTGGCCTTATTGAAAAGCTTTAAGCTCTTAATCAATAGATTAACATTCTTCCCCTTTCGTCAGAAATGCAGGTGCTTGGCAAGTCAAGGCCTGAACCTTAGTCTGGCAGGGGCGTTTCGCCCCTGAGAAAAGTATTCTCAGACTTAGCTTGCTGATAATCACATAGCTGAAGGTCCAGCCTGGTTCTTATCTTCATCTTGAAGTTTCCGAGGTTTCTGTGTGTTGTCCAAAATAATTGCAATGTCTACAAAGCTGTAAAACTCTCTCTGGGCTTGTGGGTGAAAGGGAGTTTGAATTTTCATATATAATAACTTGTGACTCAATGGTACTTCAGAGAAGCAGCTATGAGTTAACAGTCAAGATCATCTCCTGTCCTTATCAGATTATCAGGAGATGATAAATAGATCTCGAAACTGAATTATAGAGCTTGTTAGTGGCATAATCAGAATTTAGAACTAAAATATCTGCAAGAATTCTACATCATTACTTTTTCCTTTACACATGCCAGTTCAAAACAAGCTTTTTGAGACTTCTGGTTAAGATGGCGGCAGAGTAAGGAGCAGCTGCTCGATCTCTCCTGACCGAAGCATACAGGACCCCTCAAGGGGAAAATAAAAACGAGTCCAGAAGAACGAAGGAACCCCACAATAGGGCGCAGCATTGAAGGTACGCAGAATCGGGGCATTTCCACGCTATAAAGGGGTGAAACAGCTCTCACTAAAATGGAAGAGGAAGAAGCCCCTCCCCCACCCCCCACACCTCGCACAAAGCCAAGCACAAGTGTGAAAACAGGACTGGGGCAACCAGATAATCACTGGCAGCCCCAGGGCTTGTACCTGTGTGTAGCAAGACGAGGGACCCCAGGTGGCTGGGGGTGCAAAAGGACTTTCCCAGAGCATCCACGTTGGTGAAGGCACCAGGACAAAGGCCTCTAAAACACGGCCTTTCCCAAGCGCTGAAGGCATCGCCTCAGGTGCGAATAAAGATCTCCAGCCCACAGACTTTCACTACCTTCTGCAGGGGTGAAGGCAGAGCATCAGGGCAGGCAAAGGCAGTGCCCTAGGCTTGAATAAAGATCTCCAGCCCAGGCTTGGACCTCCAGTGAGGACCCGGTGCAGACCAGAGCGAGGCAGTGGAAGCAACCCCAAAGAGTGCTGAAGGAACCTCGGGCAGAGGGGCAGACCAGGAACTACCAGGAGGCCTGACCCCGAGGACAAGGAGACCGGAGCCTCCCCCCCCCCCCCAAGCTTGCAAGGCCCAGGCAGACCCTGAGTGCAAAGACAAAGCGGAAAAGGGGCGGGGCTAACAATGGCCAGCAATAAGGAAGCCCAGAAGAAAAAGACTATCAAGAGAAAATCTGGAACACTGGACAACTTCTACACAGAGAAAATCCAGACAACAGAGGAGGGAAAACAAAAATCCAAACCTCCCCAAAATAATGAAAGCTGGTCACAAGCTATGGAAGAGTTTAAAAATGAAATGCTGAGGAAGATGGAAGAAATCTGGCAAGAAAATAACAGCTTAAAAGACAGAATTTCAAAATTGGAAAATGAAACAAGTCAACTGAAGACCAAAAATGACCAGATTGAAAAGGAAAACCAAAAAATTATAGCCGAAAACCAAAACATTAAAGCCAAAAACCAAAACATTAAAGCTGAAAACCAGTCCTTAAAGGCTAGAATCGAACATTTAGAAACCAATGATCTCTCAAGACAACAAGAACAAATAAAACAAAGTCAAAAGACTGATAAAATAGAAGGAAACATGAAATATCTCAATGAGAGAGTGACAGACCAAGAAAACGAGTCTAGAAGAGACAACTTGAGAATCATTGGTCTTCCAGAAAAGGTAGAAATTAATAGAAACTTGGACTCCATACTTAAAGAAATTATTCAGCAAAATTGCCCTGAAGTTCTACAACAAGAGGGCAATATAGACATTGAAAGGATCCATAGATCACCCTCTACAATGGACCCAGAAAAGTCAACACCCAGAAATATAATAGCAAAATTGAAGAGCTTTCAAGTTAAAGAAAAAATCTTACAAGAAGCCAGAAAGAGACAATTAAAATATCAAGGAGCACCAATCAGGATCACACAGGATCTGGCAGCCTCCACGCTAAAAGACCACAAGGCTTGGAATACAATATTCAGAAAGGTAAGAGAGCTGGGCTTTCAGCCACGAATCAACTACCCAGCAAAACTAACCATATACTTTCAGGGGAAAGTATGGGCATTCAACAAAATTGAAGAATTCCAAGTTTTTGCACAAAAGAGACCGGGACTAAATGGAAAGTTTGACACTCAACCACAAATATCAAGAGAAAGATGAAAAGGTAAATAAGAAACAGAGGGAAAAGAAAGAAAACTCATAGTCTTTTAAGCTTGACTCTTTAAGGGCATAAATAAGATCTAATTATCTGTATTACTAGGTGGAGAAATGCTATGTATAATTCTCTGTAGTGAACTCTATACACTATTATAATATTCACTATTATAGCAACCAGAAGAATAATTCATAGGGAGAGGACAGGATACTAAATGGTCTAAGAAGACATGGGGGGTGGGAAAGAGGGGGGGAATAGTAGGGGATACCAAGAAAAATCCGAGTAAATAAGAAAAATAAGATATTCTATTACACACAAAGAGGGCATGGGAAGGGGAGGGGATAAATAATACCATAAGAAGGAGAGAAAGAGAGCATAATCAAACCTTATTCTCAGTGTAACCAACCCGGAGAAGGAAGAGTAGCTTTATTATACATCCGGAAAAAAACTCTATCTAACCCTACTGAGAAAGTCAGAAGGGATAAACCAAAGGGAGCAGAGGAGTGGGGAGGCCAAAAAAAGGAGGGGAGAAGAAGGGGGAGGGAATTCATTTGGTCTTTAAAAAACAAAAAGAGGGTAACAACAAGGGAGGGAGCAGAAAGGGAAGTCAATCAAGGGAGGGGATAAGGGATACCGGCTCAAAGCAAACCACTGGTGTAAAAGAAAATAGTGTAATAAGAAGGAGTGGGTCTAGGGGAGGATACAAAAATGTCAGTGAATACACAACTAACAATTGTAACTCTGAATGTGAACGGGATGAACTCAGTCATAAAACAGAAGCAAATAGCAGAGTGGATCAGAAACCAAATCCTACCATAGGTTGTCTACAAGAAACGCATATGTAACCTTCTCAGATCATAATGCGATAAAAATAATAATCAGTAAGGGCACTTGGATAGGCAAATCAAAAACCACTTGGAAATTAAACAATATTATTCTCCAAAACCAAATTGTCAAAGAAGAAATCATAGAAACAATCAACAATCTCATTGAAGATAATGACAATGATGAGACATCCTACCAAACTCTGTGGGATGCAACCAAGGCAGTACTCAGGGGGAAATTTATATCCCTGAGTGCATATATTAACAAATTAAGGAGGGCAGAGATTAATGAATTGGGCATGCAACTCAAAAAATTAGAAAGTGAGCAAATAAAAAACCCCAGATGAAAACTAAATTAGAAATACTAAAAATTAAGGGAGAAATTAATAAAATTGAAAGTAAAAGACCTATTGAATTAATAAATAAGACTAGAAGCTGGTATTTTGAAAAAAAACAGATAAAATAGACAAAGTACTAGTCAATCTAATAAGAAAAAGGAAAGAAGAAAACCAAGTTGACAGTATTAGAGATGAAAAGGGAGACCTCACCTATAATGAAGGGGAAATTAAGGCAATCATTAAGAACTATTTCGCCCAATTATATGGCAACAAATATAACAATTTAATAGATATGGATGAATATTTGCAAAAATATAAATTGCCTAGATTAACAGCAGAAGAAATAGAATACCTAAATAATCCCATATCAGAAATAGAAATTGAACAAGCCATTAAAGAACTCCCTAAGAAAAAATCACCAGGACCTGATGGATTTATAAGTGAATTCTATCAGACATTCAAAGAGCAACTAATCCTAATACTATGCAAATTATTTGATATGATAAGCAAAGAAGGAGTCCTACCAAATTCCTTTTATGACACAAATATGGTACTGATTCCAAAGCCAGGGAGACCAAAAACAGAGAAAGAAAACTACAGACCAATCTCCCTAATGAACATAGATGCAAAAATCTTAAATAGAATACTAGCAAAGAGACTCCAGCAAGTAATTAAGAAGGTCATCCACCATGATCAGGTGGGATTTATACCAGGAATGCAAGGATGGTTCAACATTAGGAAAACCATCCACATAATTGACCATATCAACAGTCTAACAAGCAAAAATCACATGATCATCTCAATAGATGCTGAAAAAGCCTTTGACAAAATACAGCATCCATTCCTATTGAAAACATTGAAAAGTATAGGAATAGAAGGACCCTTTCTAAAAATAATAAACAATATATACCTAAAACCATCAACAAGCATTATATGCAATGGGGATAAATTAGAAGCCTTCCCAATAAGATCAGGAGTGAAACAAGGATACCCATTATCACCTCTATTATTCAACATAGTACTAGAAACACTAGCAATAGCAATTAGAGAAGAAAAAGAAATTGAAGGTATCAAAACAGGCAATGAGGAGACTAAGCTATCACTCTTTGCAGATGATATGATGGTATACTTAAAAAATCCTAGAGAATCATCTAAGAGGCTGGTAGAAATAATCAACAACTTTAGCAAAGTGGCAGGATACAAAATAAATGCACACAAATCATCAGCATTTCTATACATTTCCAACACATTAGAACAGCAAGAGGTAGAAAGAGAAACACCATTTAAAATCAGCCTAGACAATATAAAATACTTGGGAATCAATCTAACAAAACAAACACAGCAATTATATGAAAACAACTACAAAACACTTTCCAAACAAATAAAACTGGACCTCAACAATTGGAAAGCCATTAACTGTTCATGGGTAGGATGAGCTAACAATAAAAATGAACATCCTACCCAAATTAATTTACCTATTTAGCGCCATACCTATCAAATTACCAAAAAACTTCTTTACTGAATTAGGAAAAACTATAACAAATTCCATCTGGAATAACAAAAGATCAAGAATATCAAAGGAAATAATAAAAAAATGTGAAAGAAGGGGGCCTGGCAGTACCAGATATCAAACTATACTATAAAGCAGCAGTCATTAAATCAATATGGTACTGGCTAAGAGATAGAAGGGAGGATCAGTGGAATAGACTCGGGGTTAATGATGTCAGCAAGACAGTGTATGATAAACCCAAAGAGCCCAACTTTTGGGGCAAAAATCCACTATTTGACAAAAACTGCTGGGAAATTTGGAAAACAATATGGAAGAGATTAGGTTTAGATCAACATCTCACACCCTACACCAAGATAAATTCAGAATGGGTGAAAGATTTGAATATAAAGAGGGAAACTATAAATAATTTAAGTGAACACAGAATAGTATACTTGTCAGATCTCTGGGAAAGGAAAGATTTTAAAACCAAGCAAGAGTTAGAGAAAATTACAAAATGTAAATTAAATGGTTTTGATTATATTAAGCTAAAAAGCTTTTGTACAAACAAAAACAATGTAGTCAAAATCAGAAGGGAAACAACAAATTGGGGAAAAATCTTTATAATGAAAAACTCTGACAGGGGTCTAATCACTCAAATATACAAGGAGTTAAAGCAATTGTCTAAAAAATCAAGCCATTCCCCAATTGATAAATGGGCAAGAGACATGAATAGGCAATTTTCAGGTAAAGAAATCAAAAGTATCAATAAGCAAATGAGAAAGTGTTCTAAATCTCTAATTAGAGAAATGCAAATCAAAACAACTCTGAGGTATCAGCTCACACCTAGCAGATTGGCTAAAATGAAAGAAGGGGAGAGTAATGAATGTTGGAGGGGATGTGGCAAAATTGGGACATTAATGCATTGCTGGTGGAGTTGTGAACTGATCCAACCATTCTGGCTGGCAATTTGGAACTATGCCCAAAGGGCTATAAAAGACTGCCTGCCCTTTGATCCAGCCATACCATTGCTGGGTTTGTACCCCAAAGAGATCATAGATAAACAGACTTGTATGAAAATATTTATAGCTGCACTTTTTGTAGTGGCAAAAAATTGGAAAATGAGGGGATGTCCTTCATTTGGTGAATGGCTGAACAAATTGTGCTATATGTAGGTGATGGAATAGTATTGTGCTAAAAGGAATAATAAACTGGAGGAATTCCATGCAAATTGGAGAGACCTCCAGGAAGTGATGCAGAGTGAAAGGAGCAGAGCCAGAAGAACATTGTACACAGAGACTAATATACTATGGTAAAATCAAATGTAATGGGCTCCTGTAGCAGCAGCACTGCAATGACACAAGACAGCTCTGAGGGATTTATGGTAAAGATGATACCCACATTTAGAGGAAGGACTGCAGGAGAGGAATCATATAAGATAAACAATTGCTTGAATGCATGGGCTGAGGCGGACATGAATGGGGAATAGACCCTGAACAAGGACACATGTTGCAACCAGAGGAAATGTGCGTTGGCCATGGGTGGGGGGAGAGCGGGGGGAGAAGGGGAAAGTAGGGGCATAAAGTATGTAAACAGGTTAAAAACAAATATTAATAAATGTCTAATAATAAAAAAAAAACAAAAAAACAAGCTTTTTGAATGTGACAACATCCAATTTTTATGCTTGTGATTTGGTTGTTACAATGACCATATTTCTTCAATAAATCTATATTTTTTTAATCTAATACATGTTTTAAGTTCAAGAATACCATCTGTGTTTCTCCTTTTCTTTTTTTAATGATGCAATTCCCTACTATTTTAATTTGAACTATTTTTGACATTATGGTTTAAAATATAAGGCTGTTGCTCTCAATTAATCTAAGAAAATTACATCAATGCTTACGTGTTAACATTTAAGCAATACTAAGTATTTATGTAACATGTGCTGCAAGGGATCGGAGGCTCACTAATAGATCTAAAGCCCTTTTGGAACCTTCAAATGAAAAGCATTAATACACAGTAACATGTATTCTTATCCTATCTAATCTGACTCCCAAAAATGTATTATTTCAAACATAATGCAATTTCAGAACACAAAGAAACCCTAAAGATAGTACACATGTTAGCCTTATTTTATAGATAAGAACAATTTTTTAAAAATTCTTATGAATAGGAAGTAGAAGGTCTGGCACTGGAACACATGTGCTCCTCTTTCAAGTGCCATTTAAATATGTGGACTCTATATATTGTGGTATAGAGAATTTTGCATTTTGTAAGTTAAAGGTTTTGATTTAGTAATTCAATTCAACAAACATTTATCAAGTACCTGCTATGTTCCAGACACTGTGCTAAGCATTGGTAATACGGATAAGAGATGGTCTCTGCCCTCAAGGGACTTACCAGAGAGGAGGAAATGCCAACAATTATTCAGAGTGGGACTGTAGTGTTCCATGGATTCAAACGAAGGAGAGACACTGGTGGAGAATGGAGTATCTTGAAGGTTATGAAGCTTCAGGAGGAGTTTAATGCCCTCCAATTTCCACCTCCTCTGCCCTCCAGCCTTCCAAACAGAGTAGAGAGGCAGTTGAGGGTGAGTTGAAGAGGTTTCAGGGTACTGGCTTATACAGTGGTGAAGCATTATATTTGGAGAAGAATAGAAGCAGAGCTGCTTATTCCTTGGTTGTGGTCTTGTCTCTGCTGCTTCTAACTGTATAACAACGAATATATAACTTTGTCATTGGAGTTGTCTATTTCTTCATCTGTAAAAAAGATGGGGTTGAGAAAAATGATCTTCAAGTTCTTTCCAGTTTCAACCATTTATGATTCAGAGCAGGATATAAGAAGGCTGAGCACAAAAAGGGGGAATACTAGCATGACCGGGGCAACTTAGGCATTTGCCAGAGGAGAAAGAAGCGTTCTAATCAATAACAAATTAGCACAACATCCAGGATCATGGAATGGATTCATAGCTTGAACAGCTGTTACCTATCAGAATAGTTTATATGACATATTTCTTTTCTTTGCCCTCAAATAAACCCCACCACATATTTACATTGTGGGCCAAAAATATCAGTCACCACCAGCTGTGTGACCCTGGGCAAGTCACTTGACCCCCATTGCCCACCCTTACCACTCTTCCACTTAGGAGCCAATACACAGAAGTTAAGGTTTTAAAAAAAATATCAGTCACCTGAATAGCCTTCATCATGCAAGCATGGCTTTATTGTACATTCATCTTTTTATATTATATGATGAAACAAAACATACAATAAGTGGAAAATAAAACAGGGAATTTGAGTTCCTTGTTAATTTTTTTCATTTTATTTGGCATGCAAAATGTTTTATGAATCTCAGAATTGAAAGGAGATAAATGTGATTATCTTCTACTGAAAGAAAAATGGTCATCCAACCTATACTTAAAGACCTCAAATTGTAGAGAATTCATTGCTCTTGGGGAGGCACATTCAATTTCAGAATATTTTAATTGGTAAGAAGTTCTTCCTTATATTGAACTGAAATCTCCCTTTATGGTACTTTAGTCCTTTTGGTATTTATTTTGCCCTCTGCTCCAAAGTAGAATAAATTTGATCTTTATATAATAAAAATATCCAGAATATTTAGGTATCTCTACTTAAGAAAGGTTCCCAGATCACCTATCTATTTCCCACCTGATTACATTTGGTTGGACTTTATCATCTCCCCTTTCTGGTTATCCTTCCTCAAAAATCCCCTTTTCTCTCAAGCTTCTTTTTAGGCATTGTCTTATACCATTAGTTTGCAAAATCCTGGAGAGATTTTTGTAGCATATTACCTAGCATGTAGTAAATACTTCATTATTAATTATGCTGATGGCTGGGAATAGCATTATTTTGGGGGAAAGAACCCCCTATTATGATTTAATTTGCTTCAGGACAGGTAGTTTTACTTCTCTCCTTATACCCCTAGTTTGGATCACAGTGATTAGCACATATTTCTTAAAAAGAAATCGTTGAAGGTCTACCTTTTTCTGTCTTTCTGTCAGTGAGACTGGAATTCCAATCCAAATCTGACATTTGCTGGCTAAGTGATCCACAGTCAGTTTTACTCTTTTAGCTTCAGTTTCCTCATCTCTAACTTGGGGTTGATAATGACATTCATTTGAAAGGATTGTTGTGAAGATAAAAATGAGATAATCTAAGCAAAGTCCATTGCAAATCTTCACATAAAACATAAAACTTGCTGTTATATTGAAAGACAACAGTTCTGTTCTTATCCACTTTCCCACTTCTTTTCAGATTTAGATACAAAAATGCAACATTCCAAACTGTTATTACATTTATTTAACCAGATTTTTTTCTAAACTTTATGTATTATTATTCTATGTATTCAAGAGTTTAATGCTGCTGTAAATATGTCTATTTTCATCCATCAGGGATCTTCGATTATAATATTGTAAGCATTCCTATCATTAATGCTATCTGGAATCCCTCTATAGCAGTGATGGGCAAACTACGGCCCACGGGCCCCTGAAATGTTTTATCTGGCTGTGTGACATTATTCCTAATATGACCAATAAAATGAGTAGGATACAATACGATGAAACTTTGAAAGAGTTGCCTTAGAAACAGATTGTCAGATGAGCATCTCCTTTCCTTTGGCCCCCTCTTAAAAAGTTTGCCCATCACTGCTCTGTAGATTACATAAACTTCTATACATGAGAAAGGCAGTAACGATGTGTAATTTTTTTTCTGAATTTATCCAGAAGGGCAGCAGAGAAAGAGTCAATTCTTACACAGACCCATACTTGAAGGTTTTCTAGCTTAATAGGACCTGAAAGAGATTGCACATCACTGAATAACCCAGGGTCACTATCATATACTGATATAGTATCAGAATCAGAATTTGATGGAGCCTTTAGGTCATGTTAGACTATTTAGAGAATTTTGTCAAAAGTTGTGGTAATACACCAGATAATAGCCTATCTCTTAGCACATTATGACAGCTTAAAATCATATCCTCATGTGGGATATGTCATAAAATATAAATGTGAATCTTAATGGATAAATGTACAATAGTTAGGGTACTAAATATCCACTCTGAAAAATTAGTGGTTGTTCACAAAACTGGTCCTCTTCCAGGAGGGGGAGTTTTCAATTATCAGAGGATAGATCAAATCCAGTGATAATTTAGTGTCAGCACATTCCTGACTGAAGGGTCTCTCCCACAAAACCCCTGACAAGGTCAAGACATTTCCTTCTGTGCTGCTTCCTCACAATTGATTTGCTTCCTCACTTTGCATTTTCTGGTAATTAATATATCATTTCCCCTCCTTGAATTTGCCTCAATGCATTTTTTAAATGTTTTTCCTCATTAAAATTATTCTTTCTTTATGCAGGGTAGAGTGAAGAAACTCATATTGTCATGCAGAGCTCTAGATATTTTTCTGCACTGATTAAGGTAAAATATTTTATCCAAGTTTTGCTTTGGAATGCTTTAGATAAAGATGTTTTATGGGAACAGGATTGTCAGAATAATTGCTTTAATTTACCATATTAATTTATGTATATAGTAATGGCCCAAGTTACCCAAACTTTCTATCTGGATTTTGGTGATTAGAACTTTAAATTATGATAACTATATTTCATGACCCTGTTTATATGAATATTCAGAAAGCTGTATTTTTGAAGATGGGTAAGCATCTTTATCATAGAAGTAAAACAAAGATTATATATAATTGGGAAATAGTTATAAAAATAAGTAATATATTGCATGCATACTATATGTAGTATAACCATATTAAAAGGTGAAATAAAGAGTTGTAAATGGCAACTGTGATACATGAAATAAATAACATAATAAAGGTTCTCAGGCATATAGCATGGAGTAAACCTACAAGTCAATATTTTAAGTTCAATTCAGTTATAGAGAGAATGCTTGAGAAAGGAATCTGGGTTTAAGTCAGAGAGAAGGAGAACTCAAAACACAGTCACTTAGAGGGGAGTTAGAGATACTGAAATTCTATAAAAAAAAGACAGGTTGGTACTGGGAGGTGTTAAATTTGGGTATGGATTCCCATGAGAGGATTATGTATCCTGATAGCTCTGTACTGCAACTAATGAGGTATACGGCTATTCAAGGATGATTAGTACCTCTGACTTGAGGACTTGTAAAGCCCTTTTAAGGGATGTTTATCCATCTTTGGTGTCTCACTGGCACTCTCTTGTCACCTGTGGCTCCAAAAAGCTGTAGCATGAACAGTAGCCTCAGCCTAGTGAATGATCTCAGTAATTGTACTGAGCCAGATCGAAGATAACCAATGGGTCACAAACCTGTTTTTTAATTAAGATGGTATCTATCTCAAATATGTGAAGACTTCCATCAATGAAATGGATGGATGAGAACAATATGTTCCAAGAGCCATGAAGTCAGCTTAAGCAGATGATGTAGAGTGAGGAGAGCTTAATCAGATATCAAAGACAAAGTCATCTACCATCATTGCCAGTTGTCTGACTTACCACTGCACTTCAGTGACTCTGGAAGACAGTATGAGACTGACCACTTTGTGTTACTTTGCCTCACTTAAATTCAATTCATGAACAAGTCAAGAAATCACTCTGGGATATCACTTGTTTTCCTGAAAAAAATTAAGGACAAACAATACATTTTAGCTAATAATTCTTGTCATGTAAATATTAAATTCAATTGTCCTACATGTTAATAGTTAAATATTATCAGCAATTTTTGAATATAAGAGCCTTAGGTATAACCCAGGTTATCCTTTTTACTTATTTTTTAAAAGTATTTAGAAGAAAACCATCGACAGAGAAAAAGTTTAAAAACAATATGTTATTTAATTAAGATGGATAAATAGAGTGGCAGATTTTGTTTGCTTCTAGACCAGTGACTGGAAAATTTTGAGTATGTCAAGTTGTCTGTAATTAAGACCCACTCAGATGTTGGTCACGGTAAATCCTCTGGGTTCTTAAACATAGTGTTGGCAGAGTATAAACTCAAGTAGAGATTGCCAAGCTGGAGAGGTTTTGAGTATGAGTCCAGACTTTACATCTGTCACCGAAAGAACAACAGAGCAAAGTTTGGAGAGGCTCATCATCACCCACGTGATGATTTTTATTTCAGCTTCAGTTATTCATGAAACTGTCTGATAAGAGTTAGAGGGGTTGTAATCTTTTAAGGTTAGAGGATATTCCCACACTGAATAAATCTTTGAATTATTGAAATCTGGTCACATGTATCACAGAGAACATTCAAAGCCTCCAGTAAAAAGTAACCCAGGGAAAGCAATGTCAAATTTTGCCTCTGGCTGACATTCTTCCATATTTTTGTGCATGGTATGACTGTTCATTTTGATGAGAAGTAGTAAGAGATAAAATATTATATCTCATACAGAAGGCAAGTTGTTACCTGGTTTCAAAACATTTTTGCCCATTATTTATTCACAAGAAGCTAGAGAAGGTCTTAGAGATAAAATTTAGTATAGACTATTGACAGACAATCATAAAGATTTTGTTTGGAAAATTTATCTGAATACATAGAGAAACTTTTTTCTTTGGGAGATAAAATGGTCTTAAAGGATTTTTTAGAATGGGCCCAGTTCCCACATTAACAAACTTAAACACCTACACATGAATACACTAGTTAATTTCTTTCTTCAATCTTTGATTACTTTTGTATATTCATGCTGTGCTTGCTCTATAGCACATTTGGATGAAAAATGAAAAATTTAGTTGATTCAGAAAAATGATGGGATATTTGTAACAACTATACTGAATTAGCCAGTTTCAGCTGTGATCTAATGAAATGAATTTTTTGCTCATGACAATTTTAACCCCTCTAAAATGGCTGATTCAATGGTTATTTCCTCTTTTCTAATCTCTGTGATTGGTTCCAAGCTCCTGCTGAGTCTCAATGGATACAATTTTATTTATTTTATATTTTTTTCATTTTTCTATATTTCTTTGTACTATGATCTTGTATTTTTTAGTTTCCTGATCAATGATTAATGTGTATGATTTAAGATCTTTAAATTAATTATAAAAATTAAAGGGAAAAATGAGAAAACTGAAGACATAAGGTATTATTTAGATATAAGCATGACTTTTATGGGTCCCCAGTAATGCACAGACTATAATACTATAATATCTGGAAATAAGGAGAGCAATCATGAACATGGCAACATTTATAAACCAGGATATATATACATATATATATATATATATATATATATATATATATGTCAAACAGTAGAAAGGGCAAATGATTTGGCCATAAATTTGCTTCTTAGCTCTAACATGTTCTAACTAATTGACCTTGGGTAAATCATTCACCCTCTCTGTGGGTCAGTTTTCTTATCTGTAAAATGGGGACTATAATATACTACTTATCTCAAGGAATTATTTTAAGGTAGATATATTTTATAATCTTATTGGTGCTATAAGAATGTGAGTTATTATACCTTAATACAAGTAGGTAAATATATATATATATATATATATATCACTAAGACTTAATGGGATGTAAATCATTGGAATATGGCAATAGGTTGATATACACTTTATAGAAAAGGAACTGATTAAGATAAGGGGGAAAAGGAATAGAATTATATAATTAGTTTTCAATAATAATAGATAATGTGGCAAATATATGAGGGGTTTCTTGGAAATTGTCAGATCTGTGCTTCTTTTCATACATGGATATAACATTAAACATTAGAACATGAAATTGAAACTGGCATGGTTTATATTGAAGAATATTCAAATTAGATATGATGCTATTTAAATAAGAGTCAAGTATTGTAAGTAGCTAGGAAAACTTATTTAGGCACTAAGCTAATTCTCTATAAGTTATACATCAGAGACAGCAGAGTGTTTCAAATGAGAAATTTAGGAAGATATTTTACTTTAAAAATTTGTAATAATACTATTTCTGCATGAGATCATTCTAATTTGGGGCCAGGATATATTCCACATATTCAACATACTTATGTTCAAGTTGTTCTCTCCACAACAATATCCTTCTTATATATGTTATGTAGAGGATGGCAGCATGGAATCCCTGCAAAATACAGGGTCCCCTCACCCAAAGTTCTCCGGGGGGTCCCCTGGAATTCTGGGATTCCATGCTGCCATCCTCTACATAACAGTATAGTGTACCCTTTTTACCATCAATGATGAAAATTAATCCTGTAAGAAAATAAGTTCACTTTTGATCCATACTACTCCTGGGTTTATACCCAAAGAGATCTACTTATAGCCATGAGCTTTGTGGTCACAAAAAATTAGAAAATGAGGGAATGTCCTTCAATTGGGGAATAGCTGAACAAATTGTGGTATATGCTCGTGATGGAATATTATTGTGCTATAAAGAATGATGAACTGGAGGAATTCCATGTGAACTGCAACAACCTCTAGTAATTGATGCAGATTGAAAGGAGCAGAACTAGGAGAACATTATACACAAAGACGGATACACTGTGGTACAATAAAATATAATGGACTTCTCTACTAGCAGTAATGCAAGGATCCAGGACAATTCTGAGGGACTTATGAGAAAGAACACTATTCACATTCAGAGAAAGACCTGTGGGACTAGAAACACAGAAGAAAAAGCAATACTTGACCACATGGATTGATGGGGATATGATTTGGGATGTAGGCTCTAAATGACCACCCCTGTGCAACTATCAATAATATGAAAATAGGTCTTGATCAATGATACATGTAAAACCCAGTGGAATTGTGCATTGGCTATGGGAGGGTGGGTTGTGTTTTGGGAGGAAGGGAAAGAATATGAATCATGTAACCAATGAAAAATATTCTAAAAACAAAATATATATATATATATATGTAGGTCATGATAAAAAAAAAAGGAAAAGAATAAAAATAAAATAACCTCAGTGTCATCCATATAGGTTAATTTGAGAAGTACTTCAAGGCCATATCTGCCATGAGGCTTCTTTTCTACTGTCACTAGTAGATTAAATGCCTTGTTCTAGTCAATCTGGTCCACAACCTAAGTCATCTTTGACTCTTCTTTCCATCTTGCTTACTTTCTCCTCCCCATTTCAAATATGTTTTTCTCTATCTTCTCCTATCTATAACCTATCTTCTTAGTCAATGTAATTATACCAGTTTGGATGGATACAGAATAAATAGAAATTCTTCAGCTTTACCATGCATTTTTCTCCACAATCTAGCAGAAATCACTTTTTTCATCTTATTTTATGTTGCTACTTTTGGAACATGTCTGTCACATTGGACTATTGAGTTTTCCTAGATCTTATCCTATTCTTTCTGATTTCTATGGATGTGCATATTTTATTCCTAGCATGGATTTTTCCTTGTTGAAAACATTTCATCAATTAAAGTCTCATTCCACATGTTAACATTAATAGAAATTATTCCTCCTGATGTAAATCTCTCCTAATCTTTTGAAACATTTTTATTTTCTTGTCATATTCCAACTTGTACCACATTTATTTGCATAAATGTCTTGCCCTCTAATGGTTTACTCTTAAAAGCAGAGAATATATTCTCTCATTTAAATCTTGCACACAGTGCTGAGCACATTTTTAAAATGTTTGTTGAATTAAACAAATATGGGATCATTTATTACTAGATCTGAATCAATATCTTTCTATCTTTTTCTCTGCGTAAAGCTCTATGTGCTATGCCATGATGATCTATGTGATCTGCATTAAGGAAATTTCTAGAACTGAAAGTGTGCCCCTCTCCACCTCTATGACATCATAGCTTCAGACTAAACAATACCATTAAACTAAACTCTAATGACTAAAGAGTACTCTACATTATAGTGTGGCATTTTGAAGGAAAAACTGATTGGCATTACAGCTTTTGAGGGAGGGTGTCATTTGACAGAAGTACCCATAAGCATATGGATTTAAAATTCTATCTAGCTAACTCTACACATTGGAATCATGCAACTTTTATTCCTGTTCTCAAGTTTAGGCCTTTTATAGCTTTGTATTCCTAAGAAAAGTTCAACTCTAGAGGGAGGATACAAAAGTTATCAACCTATAAGGACCTGGAGAAAATAACTAATTTAAGATATGTGATTTTATATGAGATAGGGCTGCTAAATTCTCTTGTTTACTTTTGAACTAGTTGCTTTCAAAACTATTAGGACGAATGATATCTTAAAATAATATAACGTAATATAACATAATAGTATCATGTATCCTGATACATCAAAAATCCATAATTTTCTTTGTGTCAGAACACTCTCCTCCAACTGTAGAATGCAACTCATATATAACTGATAGTTTAAAGCAGTAATGGGTAAACTTTTTAAAGAGGAGGCGAAAGGAAAGGAGATGCTCATCTGTCAGTCTGTTTCTAAGGCAACTCTTTCGAAGTTTCATTGTATTGTATCCTACTCATTGTATTCCTCAGATTAGGAATAATATTGGGAAGCTGGATAGAACATTTCAGGGGGCCACATCTGGCCTGCAAGCCTTAGTTTGCCCATCACTGGTTTAAAGAGTTGTTCAAGACTTAAATATATTGAAATCTGTTTTAAAGGAATATGATGGACTTCTTGGGGTGGAGACAAGATGGAGGAGTAAACTACAGCAGCTCTGTGTCACCACAAAAATTTTCTCTGACAAAGATTACAATATCTCCACAAAATGAATACAGGAGTGAAAGAACCAACAAGGAGACAGAGTGAAATAACTTTCAAGAAAAGAAAAGCCTAAAAGGTAGGCAGAGATCACCTGGGGAACTGGGATTAAAGAAAAGCAGAACCAACAAAAGGCTGCAGCAAGGAGGGAAGAGAAAGTCAAGAGCAAATCCCCCACTGCCTCCATTTGCAGTCCCAGGTTTGGAATCTAAATCCAATCCAACATTCAGAGCCTGAGATCCTGCCTGGGCAAATAGTGGTAGAAGCCAACCCACAACCCTTGAAATTTCAGACCTGTGGAGAAGTGCAGAGTCCTAGCCTAGAGCAGTGTGGGATGAAATGGGCTAATCTATGTGGGTCCAGAGTGAAGCCAGGAATCTCATTCTGGGCTTGGGATAAGGACATAGTACACAGTTTGGGGTGACTGATAGTACTAAGGACTAAGTACTGATCTTTCTGCCTAAAGCTCAGGGTGGAACTCCAAGACAGGGCAATCAAGGGTGTTCCTGCCTGGATCACATACAGAGTAAGACCAAAAATATGAGCCTAAGCTTGGGGCTAGAATTTGGTCAGTCCCTGACCTGATCAAGGTTAAAGAGAAATAAAAAGTTTATGCCTCAGCTTGAGGCAAGTCCTTAAGTCATCAGCATTCAAGGGTCAATTGAATCAGCAGGGGGAGGGGGCTCCCAGAGCTCTCAACCCTCAGACCCAGAAAATTAGCTGTGAGTAACATCAAACAACTACTAAAAGGGTACCCGCACTTCTTAGAAAACAGAGCCTACCTATAATTAGGAAAAAATTAGCTAACAGCAAAAAAAGCTCCTAACTCTAAAGAATTTTTTAAGGAGACATGGAGAAAAAAGAACCAGGTTCAGACAGAAGGGGACGCTGAAAACAAAGAAAACACATGCAAAGTCCATAAGAAAAACAAGGATTTGACAAATTCTGGATGAATTCAAATATGACTTCAAAAGCCAACAAGATGTGAACTGAAATGACCTCCAGGAATTTATGCAGAGCAAAAGGAACAGAACAAGGAGAACGTTGTACACAGAGACTGATACACTGTGGCACAATTGAAAGTAATGGATTTCTCTACTAGCAGCAGTAAAATGATACAGGACTTAAGAGAAAGAATGCTATCCACATCCAAAGAAAGAACTGTGGGAGTAGAAACACAGAAGAAAAATATTTTCTTGATCACATGGTTCATTAAGGATATGATTAGGGATGTAGACTCTAAATGATAATTCTATTGAGAACCTTAATAATATGGAAATAGGTCTTGATCAATGATACATGTAAAATCCAGTGGAATTTCTCATTGGCCATGGGAGGGGAAAGGGAAAGAATATGAATCATGCAACCAAGGAAAAATATTCTCAATTAATTAATTAATTAGATTTTAAGATTAAAAATAAATTAAAAAAGAATGTTTGACAAAAAAAAAAACAAACCTGACAACAATTAAGAGAGGTAGAGGAAAATCTGGAAAGAGAAATTAAAGTGATACAAGAAGAAATGGGTCAATTGAAAAAGGAGAACCAAAAACTGACAAAGGAAAATCAGGCCTTTAAAATCAGAATTGACAATCTAGAAACTAATGACTTCATGAGAAACAAATCACAAAAAGTATAGACTGAAATGTATTTGTGGAAAGAGGGCTAATGGTCTAATTTCTTTGTTTAGTATGTGTTTGTGAATAGGATATATGCACACACATAGAGAATACAAATATTTCACACATATCTAATTATATGTCATAGAAAAGAAAGCTGAATATATATGCGGATAGACTATATGTTCATATATCTATGTAAATATTTATATTCAGTTGTTTTTAGATCACTTGCTTCCTTTCTCTATATCTATGCTCTAAGCTATACTCCTAAATCACTGGTGATGTTGGGGGAAAAGGAATAGTCATCAAGCCTATTGAAAATAATCTAATTTGTTGTATCTTCTACACTTGCTCTGACTGCCATGATAGACTACATGACAGATGTAGGAAAAAATGGGCAAACAAAAACCTATACTGAAGTCATGCTTTATCTAATTTGGGATATTCAGAAGTTTAGAGAAATAAGATAATTAGTATTTGAATGGGAAAAATTAAGGGAATAGAAGATATCACTAAAGAGAGAAAACCAAAGGGAGAAAATAAACATTTTTCCCAGAATTCTCAGAAAATAGGAGAGGACCATGAAAACTGTCAGGGAAAATGAAATTATAAACAATTTTATGTTGCCAAGTAAGAAATGTTATTTCTCCTTTTTGCCCACTCCCCAATATAAGACTCTTTTGATAAAGCACATTTGTTCCAAAACCTATGGGGATTTTTATATTATTTTTAATTCAGTCAGGCTAGAATTAGTAAAATTCCACTAAAATGTAAGTCCTTTAAGGAGAGGAGCTTCTTTCACAATTGTTTTTGCATCTCTGATAGCTATTGACTATAGATGATTGCATTAAATATTTATTGTTCTGCAGAAGCTGAAGTGAACATAAGCCAATGGATAGTCAAAAGTCACAAAATGTGATTTAACAATATACTTTTTAATATCAAATTTATTTTTAAAATGACAATTAAAATGCCAAGTATGATGATGAATAGTGGAATATTGCTTTTATCTTGTGTGTTGTAGCGAAAAATCACTGGCATCATTCTGGGGCCCTACCTAATATGACAAGCACCCTGCCACCCCTTTCCCAAATTGAATCGAAAGGTAAAGAATGATGATACTCGGTTGCCCACCTCTGCATACATTTTGTTTATACTGTTTGCAAATGCATGCTAATTACACAGATGAAATTGCTCAGTTTGATGGAAGATAAGTGAAACAGATGGCATATTCATTTATTAAAAGTCAACAAAGCTCTCATCTAGTGTAACTCTTGGTTCATTTTTTAGGATTTGCATTTTAAATGATTGGGGATCTAGTAAGCCAGCATGGAACCTCATTAAGAAAGATATATCTTCAGGGCTCTACCTGAAGGGAGAGAGGTGATTTTTCTACCTCAGATCCCCCAGTTTAAATACCTGCTGGTTTGTTTTATCTCTACTTACTTCAAAGTTTCTCCATCCACATTAATGCTTTTAACTATAGAAAATGGATGGAATACAAAATCAGGCTTTTAGCTACATCCTAAAATAAACATACCAGAAGATATTCATTTATGAAGTTCCTGCTTTTTCTTTGGAAGTGCGTAATCTCTTAGCGGTTAACCAAAGATCTTCACTTGATGCTAAGGGAGAAGGGTAAACAAATCTATATGAGCTTGCAGTTCATTCTCGGAGCCAAACATTTGGTTTTGCTTTTAAGCAGATGTGATATCTTTAACTACTGCTTTGATGCTAGCTGCTGAGAGCAACAGGGGAGGCAGAGTCCATCCATCCTCTCTATATTGTAGATCAGGTGCAGTGTAATAATTAAAGCATAATCAGACTATCCTCCTGCTGTTTTTCCAATCAATGTTCAGGTAATAATAGCTTTATGGATTAAATAGCAACTTGCAACAAAGTTAGGTAACTGCAACATAAAAAAAAGAAACAACATAATATCGATGTGTAAAGGAATTAGGTAAACTTAGTCAATGAAGCATAGCATCTCATTCATATTAATCTCCAGCCGGGCCCTCACAGTTCCAGTCATTGATCAAATCATTTGCTTGCGTAAGTATTTTACTTCCCTCTGTGCAGCCTTTCTTACCTCTTTATTGGAACTGGACCATCTTCCTTGCAGGTATTCCTTTGTTTTTTTCTGATCCTGGAAAAATCCCTAGGAAAAGAAAGTCAAAAACCTTTTCTTACGAAAGGGAGGGGAAAATAATTAGGTCCATGACTTTATTAAACTCATAGCACAGAGTTAATCTAAAACAGTTAAATTTGCATGAAATAGAAAAAATAAAGTATCCTGGGCTAGTCCTTCATTTTATTCAATCCTCCTGTGCAGTTGATTCAGGCATAGTAATCTCATTGACTTCAAAGGTGAGTGTTCTTGAATCAACTCTAAAGAGTAATGTGAATGACTAGTTTTGAAAGCCTGTGCCTGTACAGGAAAAATAAAATCCTCTTACTTGTAAACTTTTCCTTTAAGATTTCAACCCCTCTTCTAGTTTTGAAATCATCCTCATCTCTGATGATTCCAGGACTGCAAAGGCAGGCTTAAAACTAAAGGGAAAATTATTAGAGGAAACAAATAAATTAATCAGGACAGTAAGTTGTTAACTGTTTTCAAGTAATGCTTACAAATCTTTCTCAGAAGATCGATGGAATATTTAGTTTGGTGGAAAGTTAGGAGTATTTAAAAGTGGTGGGATGGAATGTTTCATTGAGTAGGAATGAACATCATATTCTCCCCAAGGAAAAAAAAGAGGTTTATTTATGTTCTCTGACTACTAGACAGATAAAAGGCAGTGCAAAAATTCTACTTAGTGAAATTATCACTTCAGGTTTATGGGAGAATACGGAAATAGTTGCATCAGATGGGCAAACATGGATGTTTTTGTTATGCTCATCATTAGAGATAACATACACATTAATGAAATTTCTGATCGTTTGAATGTTAGCAATTACAGATGAAAAGATTCATAAATGACAGAATCAGAAGGAACCTTAGAGATCATTTGGTCAACTTATTACTGAAGCATTCCTTACTGTTGCCTTCCCAACAAATAGTTATTCAGGCTCAACTAGAAGATCTTGTGTAACAGGGATTTCATTTCCTGAGTAGCAGCCCATTTTATTAAAAACCAAAAGTTTTACAAACTTTTTCCCCAAAAAACTGCATTTACAAATACAGCCATATGTGGATATGGGTATATAAAAATACATTTATCCACTCTAACACACAATCAATAGAAAACCATCTAAGCAAAAGTCAGCAAATACAGAGAAAATAACTCACAGCATATGTATGTAGTTATTTCACACTCATAGTCCTCTACTTCTCCAGTCAAAGGAAAGTAGCAAATTTATTAAGCTTCACTTTGGGGCAAATATTTATCATTATACTCGTAAGTATTCTGCTTTCTTTTATTGGTCCTGTCATTTACATTTTTATAGTCATGTATATTGTTTTCTTAATTTTGTTTATTTTACTTTGTGCAAGTTCATATGTGTTCTCACATTTCTCTTAATTTTTCCAATCTAGTATTAAATTATTTTAATTGTTAAGAAGATATTTCTCTATTGATCTGAAATTTATAACTTCTACCTTTTGTTTATACTTCTTTTCTCTGGGGCCAAAAGGGAATAGAACGGTCTAACACTTCTTCTATGATCAAGTGTTTCACAATATTTGAAGTACTCCTATCTCCAGTTTCTGGGACATCTTCTCCTATACTAGCATGGTCTTCTTAAATCTCATTGGTCTGGCTTCTGACATCATTCAACTATAACTGTTCTCTCTCTCTCTCTCTCTCTCTCTCTCTCTCTCTCTCTCTCTCTCTCTCTCTCTCTCTCTCTCTCTCTCTCTCTCTTTCTCTCTCTCTCTCTCTCTTCCATGTGTGTGTGTATAGGAAATAAAGTGAAGAATGGTATACTTCAATCTTTATTTAGATTCTGTTACTTCATTCTGTGGTGGTGATAGCCTTTTTTATCATGAGTCCTTGCAGTTCTCATAGTAGTTAAGTCATATTCACTGGAATAGGATGCATTGTTGCTGTTACTATGTTCAGCATTCTCCTGGTTCTGATCACTTCCCTTTGCATCACTTCATATAAGTCTTTCCAGGTGTTTTTGTGATGATTTTGTCTGTCATCTCTTATGACACAATAGCCATTTCCTAAATAATGGACAACTCATATAACTGTTCTCTTTAAAATTTCCAGTGATCTTTCTTCAGTCATTTCATCTTGTCCAACTCTTTATTATCACATTTGGAGTTTTCTTGGCAAAGATACCATTTCCTTCTCCTGGCGGTTTTACAGATGAGGAAATTTAGGCAAATAGGGTTAAGTGACTTGCTCAGGTTCACATAGTAAATGTGTGAGGCTAAATTTGAAGTCAGGCCTTCCTGACTTCAGGCTGGGTGCTTTATCCACTATGCCCCCTAGCTGCCTTTCCAAAGATCTCTTAATTGCCTCAGTTCTTATGATTCTTCACCTCTTTGCAGCCTTTAAAACTTCTTTCCCAATACTCTCTTCTCTTGATAGTTTTCACTGAATAGTCATCCAGACTATGCCCAATAACTGTGACAGTCCCTCAAGGTTTTTTCCAGAAGTCTCATTTCTTCTTTTTCTTTACTCTATCCCTTAGTGGTAAGTGCAAATGTATTCAATTATCAGCATTTGGCAGATGATTCTTAGATCTGTTTGTCCAGCACTAACCTCTTTTCTCACCTAAAGGCTTGCATGTTTGATTATCTATTGGGCATTGTGAACTGCTTCTTCCATAGACATTTTAAATTGAACATCTCTAAAATTAAACTCGAACCTTCCCCTCATCCTAACTTTTTCTTTTCATGTAGTATGCCACTATTTTCTCATTTACCCAAGACTCACCATCTCAATGTCACATTTGGCTTTTCCTTTTCAAAGCCCACGGTCAATACAGGGAAAAGTCATAACAATTCTGTCTCAGTGACACTCCCTTTGACCTATATACAACCATTTATTGTAAGCAGGGGCAGTCACATCTGAACTATACCCTTTGGCTTGGTCTCCCTGCATAAGGTATCTTCCCAAACTAGTTCTTCCTCCAGTCATCTGTCAAATTGTTCTTCCTAAAGATCTGACCATGTCACACTCATTCAATGAATTCTGATATCTTCCTGTTGTCTCTAGGATCAAATAAAAGTTTACTTTTTTCTAATGTCCTCTGTAATGTGATCCCTTCCTACCTTCCAGTCTTCTTATACCTTACTACCCTCCACATACTCTGGGATCTAATGACTAAGATTTCCTTGCAATTTCTTTTTTTAAATATATTTCTTTTTTTGTTTTTGTTTTTTTTCAAAGCCCTTACCTTTCTCCTAAGAACCAATATTGGTTCTAAGGCAGAGAGTGGTAAGGGCTAGGCAATGAGGGTTAAAAGACTTACCCAGGGTCACACATCTAGGAAGTGTCTGAGGCTAGAAATGAATCCATGACCTCCCAACTTTGAGTCTGGGACTCAGTCCACTGAGTCATCCAGCTTCCCTCTTCCTTATAATTTCTTACATATGAGATTCGATCTTTTCACTCTGGGTGCTTTCTCTGACTATCCAACATACCTAAATTGTTTTTCTTCCTTACAATCTTTTCTTCCTTACAGGTCTTTTCAAGGCTCTTTAAATTTAGCACCTTCACTCTAAGTTTATCTCTAATTTATCCTCTATGTATGTTATTCATATATAGTTTTTTGTATGTTATTTTCCCCATTATATTGTAAGCTCCTTGAGATCAGTGTCTGTCTTTTTCTTTCCTTCTGTTGTTTCCCCAATATCTGTCATTTAGAAAGCATTTAATAAATACTTGTTGATTTATTGTGAACTCCAGACTGAACTTCCTTACCTCTTTTGATTTGTTTTTGTATGGCATAATTAGATCATCTCCTCTGGACATCCTTTTGCTTCTCAATGTCCTTGTCTCATGCCCTTATTAGTTTACAGCCCCCTTTATCACATCAGTCCATATTCTAGCAGACCACATTTTTTATGTATTTCACACCTTCCAATGAACCTCTTTCAAGCACTTGAACTTCTAAAAAGATTATTCAAATCACCTAATTGTTAAGATAAGAATACAAATCCATATGTTTTAATAACATGTAACTTAGTTCTATAAATCTGATCAAACTAGTGGCTCGTTCATTGGAATCTGCTTCAAGAATCTGAGCATATATTTGGTGTAAATACTCCTTCCACTGATACTTATTATAACCCCACTGTGACTGAAGAGATGATCTTAAAGAGTTCCTGTGGCTGAAAAATTAATCAACCAGCTGTAAACCAAGGGACAAGCAATTGAGAAATTAGCTAGTCTACTATTTGGAAACAGACATAAAATCAGCCATGAGGCCATGGTTGAAAACTTTCTAGTTTTGTAAAACTTGTATCATCACGATATTGAAATAAATAAGCACTTTAGTGGCAGAGAAATGATACTTAACTCCAAATATTCTGTCTGTTTGCTTGAATGGATATAGTTAGAATGGTGGATGGAAGTTACAGAGACATTTAATTCTAATGTGAGGAAAATATCAACAAGAGGGAACAATATATATTGTCTCAGCATTTTAAGGTTTGCAAAACCTTTAACAGCACTTATATCCATGCTAATCTCTCATCTCCAACTCATATTTGGGATTTCAGTTTCTTAGAGTGCTGGCAACCTTTAGGTACTAGGGTATTTTGTGGGTCCATTGTCCTAGAATTTTAGTTCATGATCCTCCACTGGTGAGTTTTTCTTTATAATCAGTCATTATACACAGTTAGCTCAAGGCAAATGTTTTTACTAAGATGTTCTAATAAAGAAAGTAGCCATGAAACATTTGAACCATAGCCCTGAGGTATACTTTCTGATGAATATGAATAGCATCAATGGGAAGAATGGATACATACTTAGTGTGCACTGGTAGTGAGGCATCCTGGAAAGGAGCAAATATGACTAAATTAATTCATGCTTCCAGGTCTCTAGAAGCAAGATCTTTCTTTTCTCATTATGTCCTTACATTATTTCCCCCTTGATTCAGTGTTTGATTAGTAATTTGTTCAATGGGCTACCTCTTCACCACAGCTCAACTTTGATATCTAGAGCTAAATCTCTTTTCCCATCACTTTATTTTCTGTTGTTAGAGATCATGTTCCTTAAATCCATGTTCTGCCACAACCATCATCTCTCTGGGCTGAATTCTGATAGATATGATTTCTCCTTTTGGATGAAAAGTTTCATTGATGAAACCAAGGCTGGTAGGGAACTAGAATAGATCTTTTTGTTTTTTTTCCTGATTGGATATGGGAACAGAGGGTGAAGGGTGTTAAATACTCCACAAAGCTACTATCTTCCAGGATTGGTAAGGTCAGTTCTTTAAAAGTCAAGAGTATATGGCCAATATTCTACCAGTGAATGTCATATTCCCCATTCAATTTAAATCAAGAAAACTTTTTTCACACTTAATAAAGTGATAAGTAAATGGATAAAATATTATCTCCTAATTGTCTCAATTATTTATTTCTTATTTTCTATAATTACTTCAGTTGAGCTGGTAGAGGTAGCAACCTTTCCATCTTCTACTCTAGACAGAAATCTTATTTGATTCTCATATAAATTTTTAGCGATAATTCCTATAGGTATTATTATCTACACATTATAGAAAAGGAAAATGAGCCATGATTACAAAAACATTAAACTTTTTGAGGCAGAATGCAATTCAATCTTGACCTCAAGTTCAATGCTTTTTCCACTATATCACACTATCTCTCATACCAAAACAAAAATGGAAAGCACTTCATACTTCCTTACTATGTGTATGCATGTATAAATCCTTGCAAGCTAGCACCCCCAATGAATGGAATATTCATGAATTCCCTGTCAATGAAAGTGTTTAATAAGAGGTTAGAAGACTGCTTGTCAGGTATATTACAGATAAAATTCATTATTTGGGTTGCTCTAGTTGACTGATGAGGTTCTTTCTAACTTTATTATTCCCTGTCCTGATGGCATTATTAGATCTGTGCTTTCAGCAACTTTTTGATTTCGAAGAAAAAAATAAGGAGGCAGGACACTAGAGTAGAAGATTATTATAATAGTTCATATGAAAGGGTTAACAAGGGAGCTGAGTTAGGCTTGTAGTAAGAAAAGAAAAGGGACATTTAAAAAATGGACAGATGAGTCTTGGTCATCCAGGAGGGAGTCCATTAAGGGGAAATCAACTAGTTTAGTTCAATGTTATTACCAACCTCCCCCCTGAAAACCTGTTACAACTCAAATGATAAGTATTAATAAATAATGTTTTAAAAATTCTTATATGCAGTTTTCAATGTTTCTAAGATGCGGCCAATAAAAATTAATTGGCACAAATGTGGTTTTTAAAATTGATATTTTAAAGCTTGTTGTTCATTGATTTTGACATGTAATCCCAATCAAATATGCATTTTTCCTTCTGTTTTGAACCTTTGAACTTCTGTTCTTTTAATGCAAGCATGAGTTCTGTCAAGCAGGTCATGTACAGTAATAGGAAAATTCATGTATAAAAAATATTTCTCAGTTTGAAAATTATAATTCTTCATGCTAGCTTTTATAAGGAATCACAGGAAGGAAGCAGAAAAGATATAGAAAATTCTGTTGTGTTCTGTCTTTACATATATACATACATATATTTATTTATTTATTCATTCATTTATTTATTTATTTCTGAACTAGAGCAAAGATTTTAATCCATTAATCCAAAAAAAAATATTTAGTGAGATTCTATGTGCCACATATCATTATAGATCAAAGTAAATGTGGAGAATTGAGAGAATGCTAAGAGAAATGAAACTTACTCCTTGACCTCAAGAAACTTCTAATCTAGTATGGGAGATAAAAACAGCACATGTATAGCTACAGTCTAAGTCACAATATACCAAGTACCTTAAGAGAAATATAAACAATGTGATTAAAGGGTTAAAAAAGGGAAAATCTCACATTTGTTTCAATGAAAAAAAATAAAGTCATAGGAGAGGTGTCATTTGAGATGACCCTTTATAACTGGATAAGGTTTTATCAAGTATACATAAGAATAAAATAGTAAAGGCATGGAGGCAAGGTTGTATGATATATGTTAGAGGACTAGCGAGCTATCTAGCTTGAGAAGGACAAAAGATATCAGTAGAAGAAGAATGGGAGAAAGGCTAAGCAGATCAGTAAAGGAGTCATATCATGATGATATTTGAATTCCAAACTGATGACTTTGTACCTTATTTTGTACTATCAGTTACCCAAATTTTTCAACAAGGCAGGGTTGGGTGGTGACAAAATGGACATCATGTTTTGGAGATACTGAATATTAATTTTTTAAAAATCTACATTTGGCACTTTGAATAGAATAATTTGAAAGGGTAAGAGCCTGAAGAGGAAAAAATAGTCAGGAGGTAATTATTACAATACACATGGAGTAGTTGAGAAATAATGAGGGCCTGGATGAGGGTAGAGGTTTATAAGAAAGCCTCAAGCAGAAGTTTTTGTTTTGAATAGATAGAATAGATAGAATTCAAAGGTTAAAAAAAAAGATGAATTCTACATTTCCCTCCCCCCCCCCCTCATCCCTTGGGAAGAGGATTTGGAGTTCGACCTTGGGACTATTTTTCATTGTGCTCTGCAGAGTTACAGAGCTGATGAGAATCAGAATGCCTGATTCTCAACTAAGCAAGGTGTGGAGGAAACCAAGAATATGATCCCCAAATAATTAATAACATACAAAGATACTAAACACCAAGAGAAGGAAAGTCAAGAGAATACCAGGAAGGTATGGCATTCAACCAAGCTTTTTAGTCATACATTTTTTTTTTGTAATGCACTTTGCATAAGAGAAAGCTTATTCTGAACTACATTAACATGCAGGTAAACTTGAAAGTTAAGAGGATTTTTATTTGGTTGAGTATCTAGAGCTCTTTTATTAAAAATATCTGACTAATGAAGTAATCTCTGATTCCCTTGAGATTGGCAGAAGATCCAGGGATCTAATATGATATGAAATTTATAAATGTCTATTAATCAAGCCAATAGAATGTAAGTACCTTTTTAAAAAAATTGATGGGGGTGCTGCTGGATGGCTCAATGGATTGAGAGACAGGCCTAGAGATGGGAAGATCTAGGTTCAAATCTGGCCTCAGACACTTATTAGTTGTGTGATGCTGGGCAAGTCACTTAACTCCCTTTGCCTAGCCCTTACCATTTTTCTGCCCTTTAGCCAATACACAGTATTGACTCCAAGATGGAATGTAAGGGTTTAAAAAAATAAATAAATAAACGTATGAGCAAATGAATGAATAAATGAATGAATAAGTAAATAAAGATTAAAAAGTAAAAAGATGGGATTTTATTTGTTCAGAATTTCCTATGAGTAAGATCCAATTTTAGGTGATGTGTGGGGTTACAAAGAAAAATAAGGTATAATTCTTGCCCTTTTCTGGCTCATAGTCATAACCCATTTTATTAATTTAGAAGTCATATTAAACCTTTTTTATTAAGAATACTTTATTTTTGGGGGCAGCTGGGTAGCACAGTGGATTGAGAGTCAGGCCTATAGACTAGGTTCAAATCTGGCCTCAGCCACTTCCTAGCTGTGTGACTCTGGGCAAGTCACTTGACCCCCATTGCCCACCCTTACCACTCTTTCACCTATGAGACAATACACTGAAGTTAAGGGTTTAAAAAAAAAAGAATACTTTATTTTTCCATGCAAAGTACATTTTTCGTTAATCTGTTCTTCACACTATGACCTCCATGTGCAAAAAGAAGAAAAAAAACCTGAAAAATAAATTTCTTCAACTTATATCTGCATAGTACAACAAAACAAATTCCCAGAATGTAAGCTTCTTGAGATTGGGGCAATTTTATATTTGTCTTTGTATCTCCAGTGCCTGGCAAAGGGTCTGGTACATGGTAAACAACACAAATATTTCTTGATCATTAAGCTGTAATGATTCCAATAACTCTAAATAGATTTATTAATTATAGGAGGGTTGAAACCAGGTTTTACAGTAACAAACAAAAAAGGATACACATAATTCTAAGACAACAGAGAGTATGCTAAACTTCAAACAGAGCTGCTCTCCTATTCGAGTTTTTCCTTCAAAAATAGATCCGGTATACTCATATGTGGAATTCCAGTTATTAGAGCTCTAATAATGGAAAAGTAATGTCAAAACAGATTTCTAAGCATATCCTGAACTTCTAAAGTTTCATGAAAGATTTAAGAAGGCTATTGGATAGATCCAGTTCATTGGCAAAATTTACTTATTACTTTTTTGAGAGGTCAGACACCTTTAGCTATTTGCTTGGTGTGGTACATAAGAACTGTTGTGAATCAAAGCAAAAGGGATAATTAGGTCAGTGGGGAAACCTAACTACAAGAACTGACTTGAGATGATCATAAAACTCAGACTGGGCTGCATCTCAAGTCAGTTCTTAGAATATGGGCCTATAGTCCTTTATCTTATGAATTCAAACCTTTTATAGAGAAAATTACACATGGTATTGGGAAGAGAATATTCCTTCTTTTTAGACCTCTACTAGATTATTATTTTTTAGTATATGCTTCCATTAACATTACTAGAATTTGGTTCTGTATGGCACTACAAGAAGATCTCCTGCACCTCTACCCCCCTCCCCAAAGAAAGGAAGGAGAGAAAGGGAGATGTATTTTTTCATACCCAGGATCATCAGAAAGCTCACTATTGATAGATTTACAAACCACTTTAAAAGTTATTTTTACCTACTATCAATGAATGCCTTGGTAAAATTTATTCATATATTCAAACTTTTTATTTAAATTGCTTTGGTAACTTTTAAAGGTAATAATTTATCTAGTGATAATTTATCTAGTAAGAAAATGACATTTTAAAAAATTCTATAAATTCCATTGCCAAAATTAGTTGTCATTGGAGAAATAAAATCAATGATAGCTTTGAGCTTAGTGGAGAAGTAAGAACCTGGGATTTGGATCCACCTCTTCATTTATGAACTATTTGAACATGGACAATCATATAGTCACTCTGGGCTTCAGCTTCCTCAACTTTAAAAACAGAGTGTCAAATTAGGTGATCTGTAAGATCACTTCTATACTATGGTCTCATAAAAAATAAGAGCAATACTCTAAAAGGAACTTATTGCAAGAAGTCCAAATGAGAAATAGAAAATAAGATCTTTTTTCCTCTTGGGATAAACTTTTAAGGCCCTGCCATCAGAAAAACATAGATAACATTCTGTGTGACGCTATATAGGAAGAAAAAATTGACTATTTTAGGTGACAAAACCAGAACCAGAACCTATTGGCCCAAAATAATTATTTATGAAGAGTGTTTTTCTGTGCCAACTACTGAATTTTCAAAGAAAGTTAAAAAATAGTCCCTACTTTCAAAAATCTAACACTGTAATGGGGAAGAGAGTAGATCCATTTATAGAACTTTATCTAGATCTCCAAATATATATCTATATATCTTTTTCTCATCTATCTATCTATCTATCTATCTATCTATCTATCTATCTATCTATCTATCTATCTACCCATCTATCTATTACAAATGGAAGATAATCTAACATCTTATCAAATTTACAAAGCACTTTCCTCATAATGACTCTGAAGTAGTTTAGGCACAGACCATTATTATTATTTTCATTTGGCAGAAGAAGAAACTAAAACTCAGCTAAGTGACGTTGATCAATGACAATGGATGCAAAAAATAACAGTTGAATTGGGAGCAAATCCCATAGTGTTTTTTAATAAGGAGAGGGTAGGTTATGATTAATTCTCTCTGCCATCAAATTGACTGAGTGCATTGGGTTAATGTCATACCCCTTTGGGGTATCTATACAGCCTCCATTTTGGAGGTCTCTACAACAACTCCATTAAGAAAGGCAATTATTCAGATAGCAAAACAGACCTGAAAAGTACCTCAGGACATTTGTAGAGAACCATTGAGAGAAGATGCAAGAATATTCAATACTGAATGGACTGAAAAGTGAAATCTTTCAGATATACTGCCTATCATTTTTACTTCCATTTAAAGTAAGAGTGCAAAAGAAATATAAATTTTTGAGCCTCTATCAGCTTGATGAAAATGTTAGTTTCCATATTTCTTCAATTACTCTATGAAAGTTTAGAGTAACTCCAGATTAAGTTTAAACTTAAATGACTAGTTCTACTTGAGACTTCTTCATTCAACCTTTCAGATTTCAGCACTGAATTTTTCAGAGGTTAGATGACAACTCGTAGAAATGAAAATGCTGTCAAGGAAATTCTTGGTCAAGTAAAGGGTTGGACCAAATAGTCTTTAAAAAGTCTCCCAGTGGAGCATCTGTGAACCTACTTGCTAATGATGGTAAATTATATGACTGATAGAATATGGGCCTGGAATCTGGAAGATCTAAGATCAAAGCTGAACTCTGACTTTTATTAGCTATGTGACTCAATGCAAGTCACTCCACCTCTGTTTTTCTCAGTTTCCTCAACTGTAAACAGCAATGATAACTACTTTGAAAAAGCACTTGGAACAAAGTAGCTTTTATATAACTGTTTGTTCCCTCTTCTCTCTGCCTTCTGTCCACAATATCACTTAGTGAACCTTATGAACAGGAGACTGAGGTAACCTCTTTTTTTATCCTTTGAAATCTATGGTCTTTGATACTGATTCAGAGTATCAAAAAATTATTTTCTTTCCTTCATCACTTTTTTGTTCTCTCATTAAAAGGACTGCTTGACCCATTACATATTTATGCTCTCTACCTTGGAATACCATAATTCTACAGAGGGCATACAAGTAAAAAGGATAAATTTCATTAGTAATCAATGATTTCAGGTAAAAGTCTCCAACATTATTTTTCAAATTTTTCCTGATGACAAGAACTTTTAAAAAATCACTAGTTTTGAAACAAGTCTCTGCGAATTCTGAAGACAGATTTTTATCAAAGTTCTGGTAATATGCCACAAAACCTACTCCAAATGTAGCAATCCACCACTATCCAGTCATCTTAGAAGTTAGATATTATGCTATTCATCATAGATTTCCTATTTATTTCATACTATGGTCAGTATAAGAAGATACAATGAATGTAATCAAGAAAGCAACCTATAGAAGCTGCAACTTCAATTCAACTCTTCAGCTAGAAAAGACTACAGAGATACCTGTTTTGGTGAATTTTCAAGAAAGAACAAATAGCTTTCCATTTCTAAATCTTCTATAGAAATGAAAATGAAACATGTAACCCATCAAGTGAAATGACTTTATTTTAAGAAACAACATATTGTATAGCTGCCTGGATGCCTCCACATCCCAGTGATATTTTTTCTTTGTTTTTTCATGAAATATGATTTAACCTTGTGTTTGGCTTCTCAGAGATGGAAGATGATAAACCCACACTTTACTTTACTTGGTCCTGGAGCTACTTTTAAGCACTTGGCAACTTGTGCTCATAGCTTGATATTTGTTATGTCTGGAGTCATGATATAATACCTCTTTCTGAGGGATTTATTGCCTGTGGGATCTACAACACTTGGGCTAGATGAGGAGAGATATCATCAGAAGCAATCACTCCTCTTACCTATCACCACAGGCAAGCATGTTGCAAGAAGAAGCTGTGGGATCTAGGAATGCTCACAGTATTATTTTTATTTTGCATTTTTATTGGAGGAGACAGTGGTTGGATCTATTCTCTAGTATAGCTTTGGGGTGTTTTCCTCTAAATGAAGTAAAGGCAAACATGAAGGGACAGGCGTCAAGCAATTGCCATGAATATGAACACAAGGAAAATGTACAGAAGAGTTGTGTCTGAATTAAAAGTGGGATATGGAAAATAGCCAATGAACAAGGTTAATAATTTTGAAAAAAAAGGACAAAGAAAATCCCAGCAAATAATTATATTTTATATAAGATTAATAATAGCCAGCTTTTATATAATTCTTTACATTTTATTTCTTACAATCCTTGTATCCTTGTGAGGTAGATGTGAGTATTAACCACATTTCATTGATGATGAAACTGAGGTTGGGAGTTTTTAAGTGATTTACCTAGTCACATAGTCCAGTTTCTAAAAAGGGGTTTGAACCCTCTTCAGTCTCCCAGCACTCACTGATGCCAAGTCCAACTGTTCCATCAATTTCCCCATACTGCTTCTCAAGAAAAACAAAAACAAAAACAAATAAACCGATAGAAAGTCTCAAGAAGGAGGGAGTTGACAATGAAGTGAAAAAGAAAATGAAATCAGAATCAGAAGGCTCTGATTCTACTCCTAGTTAATCTAACTGTGTCATCAAAAGTAAAGAATTACCTTGCTGGGTATCAGTTTTCTTATAACCAAAGTAAAATTACTACATAATCTCTGAAGTGCCTATCAGCTCTAAATTTTTATTGTACAAGTATATTTTAAATTTTAGAGTTCAAATATTTATATTTTAGACCACTGATGGGCAAACTTTTTTAAAGGAGGGGGCCAAAGGAAAGGAAATGCTCATCTCTCAGTCTGTTAAGGCAACTCTTTCAAAGTTTCATTGTAGTGTATCCTACTCCTGGTATTTGTCAGATTAGGAATAATGTCACCAGGCCAGATAGAACATTTCAGGGGGCTGCATCTGGCCCGTGGGCTGTAGTTTGCCCATCACTCTTTAGACCATTTTCTGAAATCAGGTGGCTCTTAGCTTCACCATAGATGAGTAATAGTGTGCTTGATTTTAGCATAGAGAAGCTAGGTGGTACAGTGGATAAAGCACTGAGATTGGAATTAGGATGACTCAACCTTATGAGTTAATATCTGGCCTCAGATAGTTAATAGCTGTGAGATCTTGGTCAAGTCCTGTGTGTCTCAATTTTCTCATTTGTAAATGAGATAAAGAAATAGCAAATCATTCCATATCTTTGCCATAAATACCCCAAATGAGGTTACAAAAAGTTGACACAACTGAAAACAACAGACTATAGAGTATGCATAATTCCTATTGCCAAAGATTTTACAGTTGCATAATCTCCCAAATAATAAATACACATATGTGAATATGTAAGCATTATATGTTAGTTTGCTTCACTCCTAACTCTCTGGGCTTTTCTATCTTGTATTCTGTACCCCCTTCTCCTGTTCTCAGCTTCCTTTAAGGTGTTATCTTTCCTCATGATAATGTAACATCAATTAGGTAGGGGCTATCTTACATTTTTACTTCTATTTGTATTCTCAGTCTTAGTATAAGGCTTTATATAATCTAATTTAATGTCAAAAATTCCAAAGGTCAATCCTAAAATCCATCCAATTTAAAATTATTTACTAGACAGTGACATTAAGAAATATACTATGAGAGATCATAGTGTAGTCTTGAGGGAATTAACTAGGGAAAGTAAAATAATTTATTTGCTAAAAGAATAAACCTTAGAGCACTTTTATGTCATTAGAAAACTTTTACCATTCAGTGTGTCCTTTTGCTGCAATGCTTATTTTTATATGTTTTGATGTTAAGTTCACAAGATTTGATACATGTGGTATAATTCTTCATGAAACCACCTACCACATTGAATATTAAGTGTGCCTTTAAAAGTCTTTTTTTAAGTCTAGACTTGACTTTGATCTTTTTTTTAATGGGGTCTAAATCAGGTGAGCTCCCATGCAACTAAGACATGTTTATCTATCTTCTAGTGAATAAAATTCTTAACCTTTCATGACATATGTCATGGTGCAAAATATAATATAGTATTCTGCCTCCAAGTGGGAATGTTTGCAAACCTCACTTCTTAGAACTGTAGCTGTCCTCTAGAGCTTTGAGTGCAAGAAGCCGATATTACATAGCTGGCAAATCCCCCTCCCCTTCCTCTCCTCCCTCCATCTCTCTCTCTCTCTTTCTCTCATATTTGGCTCTGCTTCTATCTCATTCAATGTTGCAAAACCTTCATATGAGAATTAAATATTTTACTTCAAAAATTAAAATTTTAACCTATAAATATGCTGAATAACAGTTAAAATAGTTAATAAAACATCATATTAAAGAGAAAGTAGCTCAGAATACCAATGGAAAGTTTGAGAATAAGTGCAATTGAAAAGGTATGACTTGCATCTGTGGCTTAAAGTACAATCCCCAGGTTTCTAGGATAACACCCTATTTCCTAAATAGAACAAAATCCAAAAAGACAACTAAGTGAATAAATACCATTTGTGATAGTGAATTTTTTTGTTAGAATATCATTGGAATTTTCATGGGTTTCTAAATTTTTTTTTCTTGGAGAAATGGACTCTTTCCTATCTTTACGATATCATGCTACATTATATCAGATTCTTTCATGCTAAGCAATCTACTTTCCTTTTATCTTCATTGCATAATATTTAATTGACTTTAAGTAATTTATCCACCATATCTATCCTCCAAAGTACTATAATTTCAATGACTTCTAGATTCATTTTCTCCACAAATTTGATTAGTGTGCTCACCATTCTCTCTTCTAAGTCACTAATGAAAATAGATTGTACTATTTATTTCTTTGTACATATTTGTAAATGCACTGTGAATGAGTTATTTATACTCCTATATAATGTGCAGGGCTTCACATAATGTTGGATTATGATAGGTTCTTGAACATAATGGGGATCATTACTGCAATTATTTTTGATGTTAATAACATTACTTTCCTTACTTCTATAATGGATAAAATTTAATTTAACTTTCAAATTCAATAACATACCATAGACTATAAACACTCAGATATGTTTCACTGAAAGGAATGGGATTTTACATTTGTCATTTGGATATTCAAAAATTATGAAATTAATAAATAAGACTAAACATGTAGTTTGCATTCACACTCAAAACTATGTAGTAAGTTAAAAGCTCGTTTAGAGGAGAGTCCAAGTCTTTTAGAACTAAAAAAGAACTTATAGTCTGATTACTTCATTAATCATCACTTAATAGGTACTCAATAGTCAATTAATAAATATACAACTAATAAATGTTATGGAAGTTTAATTGAGAGGCCCGATTCTTTTACTTTTACTTGAGTACTCCTTACTTGAAAAATGACTTTTATTTCTGTCAAACAAATAAAAGGAAACAAAGGGATCATCTGTTTGTGTATGAGTGTCTGCATGGGTGTGTTTATGAAGAGGGAAGCTGTCACCCTAGATATGAAATTATATTAATATTTAGGATAATCAAATGAATGATAATAACAAGTTATTATGCTTATTCAATTTAAATTAATATGAATCACTATTTTTAGGCAGAAAATGGTGCTTCATTGGGAGGAATGTAACTTTTTATTATTATTTTAAAATTCTTTTTTATTCAAATACATTTTATTTTCCCAATTACATGGTATAACAATTTCCAAAATATCTTTTACAAAATTATAATATCCAGATTGTTTTCCTACCTGCTTTCCCTCTCCACTTCCAGAGATAGTAAACAATTTAATCCTGGTTATACATGTATTATCATACAAGCACACATCCATTTCAGTCATTGTTACAAGAAGATACATAAAACCAAAACCTTAAGATAAAACCATAAATAAACTAATGTGAAAAATGGCATGTTTTAATCTGCATCTGACTCCAACAGTTCTTTTTCTTGAGGTAGATAGCATTCCCTGTCATAATTCTTTCAGGATTATCTCAAATCAGTGCATTGCTGAGAGTAGTAAGTCTTTCACAGTTGGATATCATAAAATGTCATTGTTACTGTGTAATTGTACTTATGGTTCTCTTTGTTTAACTATGCATCATTTCATGTAGATTTTTCTAATTTTTTTTCTAAAATCATTCTGCTCAATATTTCTTAGAACAGACTCATATTCCATTGGTAATATATACCACAATTTGTTCAGCCATTCACCAAATTACCTGCTCAATTTCATATTCTTTGCCAGCAAAATTGCTGTAAATATTTTTTGAACAAGTAGGCCCTTTCCCCTTCTTTATGATTTCTTTGGGATAGAGATTCCTTAGTGGTTTTGCAGTATCAAAGGGTATACAAATTTTTATAGCCCTTAGGTTGCAGTTCTAAATTGCCCTCCAGAATGGTTGGAACAGTTCACAACTCCACCAACAATGCATTAGTGTCCCAATTTTGCCACATCTCCAACATTTAGCACTTTCCTTTGCTGTCATAGTAGCCAATCTGATAGGTATGAGGTGGTATTTTAGCTTTATTTTAATTTAAATTTCCCTAAACAAAAATGATTTAGAACATTTCTTCATATGATTATTGGCAGTTTTGATTTCTTCATCTGAAAAATACTTGTAAAATACTTGTTCACATCTTTGGCCATTTGTCGATTGAGTTCTTGTAATTTGATAGCAGTTCTCTCTGCATCTTTATCAGAGAAATTTATTATAAAAATTTTTCCCATTTTGTTCTTTCCCTTCTAATCTTAATTACATTGGTTTTATTTGTATAAAACTTTTTAAATGTATTTAAATTAATTTTACATATATAATAAATTTTTTCATTTTACAACTTATAATGCTTTCTATCTTTTGTTCAGCAGTAAATTCCAAACTTTTCCATATTCACCACATAAACTATCATATTCTCATTTTGACATTATCTTTGCCTATGGTATGAGATATCCATCTATACCTAGTTTCTGCCATACTGTTTTCAGTTTTTCCTGAAGTTTTTTTTTGTTAAATAGTGTCTTCTTATCCACAAAACTGGGATCTTTGGGTTTATTAAGCAGGATGTTTCTATAGTCATTTACCTCTGTATATTGTGAGTCTAATCTAGTCATTAATTCACCATTCTACTTCTTATCAGGATCATTCTGTTCTGATGATTACTACTTTAAAGTATACTACTAGTACTGCTCAGCCACTTTACTTGGCATTTTTTTTTTCGTGAATTCCCCTATTATTCTTGACTTTTTGTTCTTCCAGGTGAATTTTGTTGATAAATTTTCTAGTTCTATAAAATACTTATTTGGTAGTTTGATTGGTGTGGCACTAAATACATTTATTTAGGTAGAATTGTCATTTTTATTATATTGCCTTGACATATCCATGAACAATTATTATTTTCCTAATTGTTTAGATCTGAGTTTATTTGTGTAAAAAGTGTTTTGCAGTTGTGTTGATTTAATTCACATGTTTGTCTTGGCAAGTAGATTTCCAGGTATTTTATATCTTTTAGAGATTTTAAGTGGAATTTCTTTTTCTATCTCTTATTGGTGAACTTTGTTGTTAATATTTAGAAATGCTGATGATTTGTGTGGGTTAATTTTGTATCTTGCAAATTTACTAATGTTATTGCTTTGATCAGTTTTTTAGCTGATTCTCAAGGGTTCCCCAAGTTTACTATCATATCATCTGCAAAAGTGATTGTTTAGCTTCCTCACTATCTAATTTAATTACTTCAATTTATTTTTCTTTTCTTATTGCTAAAGCTAGCATTTTAATACAATATTAAATAAATGTAATGATAGTGGGCATTCTTGCTTCACCCCTAATCTTATTGGGAAGGCTTCTAACTTATCCCCATTGAAGGTGATACTTGATGTGTTTAGGTAGAAATTTTATATAATTTTAAGTAATATTCCATTTCTTCCTATGCTTCCTAGTATCTTTTATTTTTTAATAGAAATGGGTGTTGTGTTTTGCAAAAGACTATTTCTACATATATTGAGATCATCATAGGATTTGTTAATTGTGCTGATAATTTTCCTAATATTAAACCAGCCCTGCATTCCTAGTATAAATCCCACCTGCTCATAGTGAATGATCCATATGATATGTTGTTATAATCTCCTTGTTAGTATTTTATTTTAAAAATTTGAATCTATATTCACTAATAAACTTGGCCTATAATGTTTCTTTTTCTATTTTTGCTATTCCTGGCTTAACTATCAGTAACACATTTGTGTCATAAAAAGAATTTGGTACTGTTTTTTCTTTGCTTATTTTCCCAAATAGTTTAAATGGCATTGGGATTAATTGTTCTTTAAATGTTTGATGGAATTCATTTGTAAATTCATCTTCCCCAGAGGAATGTGACTTTTAGATAAGACCCTATCTTCATCTTCATGTAGCTTACATTCTAGTAAGAGAATATTTACCAATACCAAGACAATTAGTAGCTTGGCATAATGTCTGATACATAGCATTGACTGATTTATAAGTGACATATTTTCATAATACAATTTAATATAATGCATGACTTTGAGAGTTTAAAAATATATATTGCAGACTGTTTTTGCTTCTTTATCAATTTTAAAATAACTTTATTCCATATTATTTACTAAGTATATTGATTTTATACTCTCAAAATAGTTCAAAGAGCATGGAATCTTATTCTAAAGTCAAAGTTGTCATAATATTAAAGATTTTTATTTATTTGTCAATAGGTCTCTGATCTCATTGTTGTAAGGACTATTTTTTCTATCATAATCCATGATCCAACATACATATTTTTTTCATTCCATGCAATTTTTGTCCATATCTTTCCATTAGTCCTTCATAGAATATCTACCCAATGTGCAAGGTGATTTCTTTTGGTCTTTTTGCAATATCTTATAGATATCAATCAATTTGCTACTTGAATTGTCAATTGATTATTCTTTACTCTAACTATATGCCTCACATGCTTCCTTTTCCTATCTTTAATGGTATCTTTTATGACATTTTTAACACAAAACCATCATTGAGAAATCATTATAATATTCTGAAACTCTAAACTCATTTTTCTGTTGTCCTATGGATCATTTGTGATTTTATGGTATTCTATAAATTACACTCACATAACATCACCAGAAGATTATTTTTGTTGAACTTTTGGACTTTGATGATGCTAAACTGATATTTAGAAAGTTTATTGTGAAATGATAAATTGCTCTCCATGTTGACCCAAGAAACGAAATTATCAGTTTATAAACTTAAAATTCGATTAAGAAACTATGCTTGTATATCAGAAATTTGATCTTTCTTTTAAATTTCTGTATTTCATAGTTATGAATATAGGACTAGGTTCCTATGTTTGAAATGACATGGAAAAATCAAAACATTTATATTTTTCTCCCTAAATCATGAGAAAGATCCAGGACAATTGATGACCTTTTGAAATAAAATGAACTCTACCAGGGACAGGAAAGCATGCAACAGACAAGTATAGAAAAATACTATGTGGGATTATCTATTTGTTATATATATTTACGTATTTATAGAAGATAACATAACTGGATAATATAGCCCCGGAGTTAAGACAAATTATGCATTTAATATTTTGAAAATAAAATTAGTCCAATATTAACTGAATCTTTATTTTTAAACTAACCTTAGAATTCTAAAAGCATAACAACTTCTGTATTATATGGGTGTAGTTTTATTGTAGTATTTTTTAGAGAGTAAATATTCTTTGCTTTATATTCTATACTAAATAGTTTACACATACATCATTTTCACGAGTAATGTGTAGAGCTTGTACTCCATTTCAAGTGAAAATTTTATGTTTAAATAATATTGTTTTAGGGACAGAAGTTGATTCACTGAAATGTGAATTTTTAAAGCAATACTTAAACTTTCTACTTCACATATGAAATTGTTTTGTATTTATCTCAAAGTATCTTTTGAAAGCAACTTAACTTTTCATTGCCCTACAAACTCCATTTTTAGTGTAGATTTCTTTTCTGAAGGGCAAATTGACATTCTAATACAAGGAGTTGAAAAAGGTACTTATTCTTATTTTGATGATCAGGGAATAATATAAAACCCAGTTGACTAGGAAGTGAGAAACACTTCCAATTTATAAGTTTGTTTTTCTGTTAACCTCTACATAATGTAGTTTCTTAAACTTTAAAATTTAGGGAGAGAAAGAAGAAATAGAATGGTGGTAGTAGCAGCTAGGCCTATAAGTTGGGGGATACTGAAGAGATCAATCCAAGATGGCAAAGTAAGAAGCACTCAGGATCTACCAACACCCTCCAAATAATCATTTGAGAATAAAAATGCCTCAAAACAAATATTAGAGTGACTGGATGAACAGATGAAGGGGTCAAGTATTGCTCCAGCTCATAACAATATGGAGCAATGTGATATTAGGAGAGGGTAATTAGCAAGCCTCAGCAGAGTAAGTACAGAAACAAACACAATACAGAACAAGCAGTAGTGTGAGGTACTCATCCCAACAAGGTTCAGCCTTCATGGGATTAGGCAGAACCCAAATCTAACTAGCTGAATTAAATGGCTGCAAACCCTCCACACAGCAGGTCAATTAGGCCTCATCTGCTCAGTGATCAGTCTTAGAACAAGATAGCTGAGCCAATCCCACGCAAAGTATGAGCATGGAACAGTATTCCTTGCACTCCAGAAAAGGATTTAAGATTTACAATATAGACAAATGAAGGGAAAAATAATCCCCAAATGAACTAAAGACAGGGAAAAAGCATGATGATTAGAAAAATATCTCAAGGAGAGATTTGACCAAAATATATGCTGAGGAGACAATAGCAATACAAAAATGAAAACATGTGAAGTCTCAAAGGGAAATGTGAAAGGACCTTAAGTCCAAATGGAACCTCTGGAAGAGCTTCAAAAAACAATATATCAATAGCTTGGAATGAAAACTGACTAAAGAAAAAATACAAATGAAGAAAATAAAATAAATATAATACCTAAAACAGGAAAATAACCTCACAAGAAAGGATGTAGGAAGTCCCAAAGACAAAAAACGGCTCCCTCAAAATTAATATTAGACAACTGGAATCTAATGATTTCATGAGACAGCAGAAAATAATAAAACAAGTTTTAAAAGAATGAAAAAATAGAAGACATTTTTAAATCTTTCTCTGGAAAAAAACAATTGACCTGGAAAATAACTGCAAGATAGATCATCTAGGAATGATGGAAACCATGATAAAACAAACCATGATAAAACAAAACAATGATAAAAAACAAACAAATAAACCTGGCACCATATTGAAATAAATTATCAGGGAAAACTGCTGTTGTTTTTGAATAAAAGGAGAAAATAGAAATAAAAAGAATAAACTAATCACTTCCTGAAAGGAATCCTAAATTTAAGTCTAGGAATATTATGACCAAATTCCAGAATTTCCAAGTGTAAGGGATAAAAATTAAAGGGTTGGACAAAATATATGAGAAACGTGGTTGCCAAAAATTATTACTCAAGTCAGAATGACTTTTTATGGTAGTTTATTTACAAAAGAAGAAAGAGTGAAAGTAGGGAAATCAGAGAGAGAGTAGGTAATTACTCTGGCCTTGTCTGAACCAGGCAGGACTTCAGAGGCTCCAGCAAAGGTGCCCAGAGATAAATTAAACAAGGATTTTAGCCATGAGTCCTCCTCTAAGACAAAGGGCCTCTCCAGAGGCTAGTACCTCTCAGAAAAAGCCAGGAAAGAAGTCAACCATTTTCAATCACCCACATGGTAGTCCTAAAGGAAAATTGAAGAATAGTCCTAGGTCCCAAGCCAGAGCTCCTTCAAGGTCAATTTGAAGGTGAAAAGAGCTGGTCACAGGAAGTTCTTGCCACTTTTAAAGAACATTCCTTAGTTACTTCCTGTTCCTTCCTTCCACTTTATGTCGGCCAATTATAGCTAAAGCTTTGCTTAGAACTGCTCAGGGGGCAGAAAGTCAATTCTGGTTTGTCACCTTCTATTGCACACATGAGTCAAAGACTTCCCCATACCTAAAGATAAGTGTGGTGTATACACTTCTGGTGATTAAATCGAAAAATGGGCTAGGGAGAGTTAATCCCATTTTCACACATGCTAAGAAGAAAATATAATAAATAGCCAGAAAAAAATCCAATAATTTGGAAACCAAATCAGGTTTATACATAAGACTTAGCATGTTCTATATTAAAGCATTAGAAGGCATAGAATATGATACTCAACAAAACAAAGAATCTAAGACTACAACAAAAATCACCTATACAGTGAAACTGAGCATAATACTCTAGGGGAAAGAAATGGACATTTAATGAAATAGTTGAATTTCAGGCATTCCTGATGAAACAAGCAGAACCAAATTGAAAATCTGAATATCAAATTCAACATTCAAAAGAAACAGAAAGAGGCAAACAGAAAAAAAAACAACCTTCAAGGGAAGTAGTGGAGTTAAACTAATCACATCCCTGCATGGGAAAATGCTAACTTTAATACTTAAGATTTCTAAACTATGAGAGATACCTATTTACAATACTTAAAGTAATCAAGAGAAACAATGACATTAAACTGATTTCATTCTTTGTAGGAAAGTGATAACTACAATTTCAAAAATACTTATAGTAAAAGGAATATTTAAGATCCATTAAGGTAATCAAGGGAAACAATGAGGTTAAACTGATTACATTGCTAGTAAAAGGTTATAACTAAGATGCTAAAGATATCTATGATATTCGAGGTACTTTAGATATCTAAAGTACTTAAGCTACTTAAAGTACTAAAGATATTTGAGAATTTTACCACTATTTGGTCAATGAATAGAAACATATATAGACTGAGGGCAGGGAAAAAGTAGAATATAATGGGATAATAGTTAAAAAATTAAGGAGTAAAAAAGAGTAATACACTGGGAAAAGAGAAAACAATAGAAACTTGAGAGTAAACTTTCTCACATGGAAAGACTGTTAAGAATCAATACAGTAAAAGGGTATATAGGAGAGGAGTGGAGGGCAATGCTGGAATTAGCATAGTGAAAATAATAGCCACAAACAGGTAGGTATAGGAATCTATCTTATAAAAAACTGGGAAAAAGTCTTTACTTCTAGTGTCTTTGTCAAAGGGTTAATTTCTCAAGTATATAGAGAACTGAGTTAAATTTATAAGAATGTACTCATTAACAATCCACAAATGGTCAAAGGTTATGAATTAGTAATACTCAGTTAAAGAAATTAAAACTCTCATTAATGATATGAAAAAAATGCTCCAAATCACTATTAAATGGAGAAATGCAAATTAAAACAACTCTGACATACCACCTCATACCTCTCAGACTGACTATCATGACAAAAAAAAAAAAAGGAGAGGTGGAAAAATCATCATACATATACACTGCTGGTGGAGCTGCAAACTAACATAAGTATTCTGGAGAGCAATCTTGAGCCATGCTCAAAGAACCATTAAGCTCTGCATGCCCTTTAATCTAGCAATACCACTACTAGATTTGTATCTAAAAAAAGATTAAAGATGAGGAAAAAGAATATGTTTGCACAAAAATATTTGTAACAGCTCTTTTTGTCATGGAAAAGAACTAGAAACTGAAGGGATGTCCATCAATTGTGTAATGGCTGAATAAGCTATGGTATATGTTTGTAAAGGAATACCATTATGTTATAAGAAATGACAAAAAATGATCCCCATCCCCCCCAAAAAAAAAAACTTGCAAAGACTTAGATGAAGTGATAAATAGTGAAGTGAGCAGAACCAGGGGGAAAGCTGTACACAGTAACAAGAAAACATGAATCCAGGTCTTACGTCTGAGTGTATTGTATTTATGGGACTATAATTAAGTCACTAACCTTTAAAGGACAAAGTATCTTTCTAATACTATTTTTTGCATAAGATTGTGATTTATATTACTGAAAAGACTTCCCAACACTGGTAAAATTAAATAGACCAAGAAATTTGGCTATAAACTAAGGTAAGCGATCTATACTTGTAAAAGGGCAGTACCTTTATTAATATCACAGCTCCTAGTAACAAAGTAACCAGGAAATAGGTGTCATTTAAATGTTAAATAGGTAGTAAGTAGCCTTAGACCAACATTATACATTAAATCCATTAGTTTAAATAAAATTATAACTCTTTAATATTTTTCTGTTAGTTTATTCAGTGAAAGGAAAACTTCCTAAAATTGGGGAGTTTTGATTGGCTAGTGAGCAAAGCATTCAATAATTTAAAATTGTTAATCTATTATTCATGAGAACTTTCTTCCTGTTTATCTTTTTTTTTATTTTAAACCCTTAACTTCTGTGTATTGACTTATAGGTGGAAGAGTGGTAAGGGTGGGCAATGGGGGTCAAGTGACTTGCCCAGGGTCACACAGTTGGGAAGTGTCTGAGGCCGGATTTGAACCTAGGACCTCCCATGTCTAGGCCTGGCTCTCACTCCACTGAGCTACCTAGCTGCCCCTCCTGTTTATCTTTTATTCACAAAAGATAGGGATTAAATAAATCAATATATTTCTATGTACTTTGTTGCATCTTTCTTTTGGAACATATTATAGTTCAAAAAATTAGATGTTATTTTTCCTCAACCAAATAGATTTTAAAAGTTTCATATTAGATCCTTATCAATATACTACAAGTGGAATATTTGATGAAACAGATTTGTCATTGAAAGAGAAAGGAGACATTCCAAGGTTCTCTATCCATATATATGTATGTACTTTATATTTAAATATATGTGTTTATATTATCCATAATATAAATTAAAAATTATATATAAATAAATATATTTATGCCTATATATGATAAGGCATAATTTAAATCTTAATAAATCATTTTAAATTCAATTTTAATTCTGAGATTGCTTTGTAATTAACAGTTACTAAAAACAAAAACTAAAAGCTGCTTTAATATTGAATTCATCTATCTCATCATATAACTCCTTCCATTAATAATGTAGAAATGGAGTATAGTTACATCCTGGCTCCATTTCCTCCTGAGATATATGAGCACAGTGATGTCATTCTCTCAAAGACATATGTTTTGGGTACCCTCATCTCTTTCATCTTTTAAAAGTACTACCAATATTTCCCAATTCTTACTTAAAGCAATCTACAATTGATATGAAAATGAGATACAGCAGATCTTGTCTCTGTCTCTCTGTCTCTCTCTCTCTCTCTCTCTCTCTTTCTCTTCTCCTTCCTTACCCTCCCTCCTGCACATACACAGACACTCCCTCCCTTGTTCTCACTCTGTCTCTCTTTTTTCTCTTCACAGCTTAACCAGTAATTTCACTGTTTATCTCTAACTCTATTTTCAATATCTTCCTTTTACTTCCCTCAGGGAAAGATCCAACTCAAAAGCCAATTATTTTACAATATAAGACATTTGCCAATCAGAATGTAATGCTCCCACTGCTGAGAACTAGTCCTCATGCTGTGCCGATTATCAAATTATTTCTATTTCTTAAATTCCTCCTATTAATTTTATTACTTACAGTTAGACAGTGTCCTTAGCACAGAATATATTTCTCTCTCACTTCTGTCTTTGTTAATCAGATTGCTTTCCCCTTATTTCTCTGATATTTTTACTTTCCAGATACTTGACAAGCTACTGTTGATTGGGGGTGGATGCTAATAGATTTTGTCTTGGCTTTATTACTTTTTGTGAAATGGAGATCATGTAGTAATACATCACTGATATGTTTTTCATTGAGGAAGGCTATTTTTTCCTTACCATAATAAACTTCATTCACGTACCACCACTCTGCTTCTGGTGGTAGAATGTCTCATTTCCACAACTTTATTCTAGGCTTGCTTCTACAAGAAACATATGGTTTGTAAAGTTTCCTTCCACACAAAGACTTTAAAAAAAATGAAATTCACACGTATGCTTAAAAATAGAGTTGATAGATTTTAGTTGTAGTTATATTTCTGATTTCTTTGGTATGCTTAGATATCTTCATAAATGTAATATGTAAAACATCTCATAGCCACCATAAAGGTGGTTCATAAAGGACATTAGAAGAAAACAACAACAAAACCTATTTAAAACTATGAGAGAGGGAAGATTTTAAGGAGCATTATTTGTTGAGCTTGTTGAAGAGAGGTAATAACAACCTTATATGAATGCAAAAAAACATCACACACAGGTATGAGAGCAAAATGTTTAATATATACAATGAAAAATTAAATTGGTTAAATATCAAGATGAAATATAAAAATAATTTATTAAGGCCCCTTTGCATGCAGAATTATGCTAGGTGTTCAACAAAGAGAATGATTGATTGGGCAAGGTGCTGATAGATTTTGTCTTAAGGTTATTACGTTTTTTGCAAAATGTGGATTATGGGGCAATACATTTTTAGCATTCCTTGCTCTGAATGCTAAAAATGTATTACCACATAATAAAAATTATCTTAAATTAATTTAATTAAAATCTTATTTTCTATACTTTTATAAACTATTGATTCAAAAGAAACTTTCCCCTGTATCTGTTATTTGGGAAAATTCATAATGGTCCATTATATTATCTTTGAAATGGTCAAACCATATGGGGAAGATAACTTAATAGAAAAGTACTTCCTAGAGGCTTCCACACCATTATTTGGGTCAGGCAATGGTACTGAGGTAGAAAATGCATAAAGACACATATGAGGAACAAAAGTGGCCAGGACAGCTTATACATCTCATGCTTTGGAATTTTCAGTAACTTCCTTTTTATTTTAATTACAAATTTTCCCATATTTTTTGTGAAGTTATATGATCTATGTTGTCTCCTTCCCTTTACCCACCTCCAGAAGGTGACAAGTAATTCAATCTGGGTTATATGTATATTATCACACAAAACATTTTCATATATTCATTTTTGTAAGTGAATAATCTTATAAAACCAAAAGCCCAAATCATATACCCATGTAAAGAAGTGATAAATCATGTTATCATCTGCAATAATTCTTCCTCTAGAGATGGATAACATTCTTTTTCATATAAGACCATCAGAATTGTCCTGGATCATTGTATGGTTGCTACTAGCAAGATCTATCACATTTGATTAGTCCACAATATTTCAGTTACTGTGAATAATGTTCTCCTCTTTCTGATTATTTCAGTATGCATCAGTTAACATAGGTCTTTCCAATTCTTTCTGAAATCATCCATTTCATCATTCTTTATAGGACAATAGTTTTCCATCACCATCATATACCACAATTTGTTCATCCATTCCCCAATCATGGGACAACGTTTTAGCTTCCAATTTTTGTTGCCAATAAGAGCAGCTATAAATATTTTTGTACCATGTAGGAAAATATATGTAAGGTAATGAGGTCACCAGGGATATTACAATAAACTAAGTGGTTTGTGGTAACACACTCTAGGATTTATGAGAGACTGGACTAGGGTGAAGAGACCAGAGTTTACTGGATTTCCACAGGAATGGCAGTTGATCTTAACTGTCACCCAGATTCCACTAGACCAGAGTATAATAACAGGCTAACAAGGTAAAAGGGACTTAACAACTTTAATTATGTTAGACTAAAAGGTGGGAAAGGATTTCTATACTTGAAATCTAAAGGATAAAACCACAGGGCAATGGGGGGACTTATTCTACTCTTATCTAAGTGATCTAAACTAACAGGGCCCAAGGAGCTGTAAATGGAGTCTCTGGGTAGAAACCCAGAAAGCCTGGAACCTGCCAGGCTTGAGTACAGCTAGGACTTTGTGGCTTTGGGATTCTCACTGCAATCCACTGATGGTCTCTGGATGCCAGGAGTCAAGATGATCTCAGGTACCAAGTAGAGAGGGTTCTGCTTAAAGCATTGTCCTCCAGTTTTCAAACTTCTCCTTCTCTCTTGGCTCTGTAGATTTGTCCTTTTCTTAGATGCCACACCACACAGGATCCCAGGGGAAATCAGGAAGCAGGGTGTCCTTTGCTCTGAGGTCTCCCAGGCTGGCAACAGTTTTGCCCACCACTAATGGAGTCCACACTCAGGGCACAGATAGACTTCCTCCTCCTTCATTCCAACCTGGAATTCCCAGCTCTAGCTCCTTCCTGCTATGTACAACTTAATCAATAGTTAATCAATAACTAATCTAATCTTACTCATAACAACCAACAGGTACTTTTTGATTTCTTTCAGTAACTTTTGTCAGTGTTGTGTGATGCCCTGCTTTCTTCTGAGTATCTCTGTGCTGGGATTCATGTAGTCTTTTCTGAGTTATATAGTTCCAGAGCTTCTTTCTGGTGCCATCATAGTCATAGCTTTTCAGAACAATCTAATTGCACTCTGCTCTTACCTATTTAGGTGTAGTGACCAGAAATGTTCTCCTTGATAAAGAAAGACAATGATATGCCACATTGAGCTAAAAGTAGTCAATACAATTTAGTCTATACTTTTCAATGTCAATTTAATTTTTTTATTGCTTTATGGTTCCAATCTTGCAAATCCCTTTTAAGATCTGATGGGAATCCTGTCTTCATAACCAGTCTTTGGGTTTATGTTCATTCCATTTCCTCACAAAGATAAAATAGGAACTTTGTAAAAGTTGGAAATAAGAAGTCTGTTTCATTCCTGAAATTCTCTTTTATTGTTACAGAAAAAGATAAGTAAGAACTAAGTTAAGGAAAGGTTAAAAAACACTATTTTATATCATAAAATTTTAGCACTTTTAAGAAGACTAGCTATTCCTTATGCCCAATTTCTCATCTTATATGTGGTGAAATGAATTCAGAGAAGATGTCACTAGTTTGTATAAATACACAGTTAGTCAGTGATGGACCAAGGCTCAAATTGTTACCTCCTGATTCTTGATCAAAGTCCTTTTCCCAATACTATTGAAACTCATTATTTTTCATTATCTCTTAAGCTTCCAATATCTCTTCAATATTCTCCTTGACTCCACTGCCAGCTCTGGCTTAGGCCAATGCAGTTGTGTTTTGCCTGATTAGCTCTTGACCACTTCTTTCTGGTTCTCAGTAGCCATCTCAAACAGGTAAAGGATTTCTTTTAACCTAAGGCAGCCATGTGTTTTCTCATATGTCCTATATTTTAAAGCTCTTTAGGATGTTCAATGTGGAATGTCAAAGAGAAAGGAAGTTTCATAGAAACACTGTGACCATGAGAGGCTAAGTTCTCCCTTCAATATCCCCCCTCCCAACCCTGCCCAGGCAGCTTTGTACCAGGTACTGCCACACAGGCAGCCACACTCAGATCTGAGGCAGAGGGACTAAACATGAAGAATATTAAAGAATCACATAAATCATATTTTTAAAAGAGTTACAGCAGTCTAGGCTGTAGATATTTGTGGAAACTCTTGAGTCTCTTTGTTAGGGATCTATTCGGGTTTTGCTCTGAATCCTAAAATCACCTCTGCATGTGGAGCTTCCATTGACTTCAAAGGGAGCTCCAGGCTGGTACAGATAGGCAGGGTGCAGTGGAAAATGAGATAGGGGTCCTAAGGTGGCTGGAAGTCACATCAATCCAGTTCAGCAGTTTTGCTGCTACCCAAGAAGAAAGGACAAAGAACAACAAGGACAGGTGTTTGAAACAAAGTGGGAATAAATGAGGGAACGAAGGAGGGACATGAAAGGAAAAGCTGTGTTTTTAGGTGAGTGGAGTTGTGTTTTATATATTCTTGTCCCAGTTTTTAATGTTTTTTTTAGTGCCAAAGCTTTGGAAGGGTCTTTTGCTCCAGCCCCACATGACACTGACAGGAAAGGGCAAAAAAGGTTTGTCAGTGGTAATATTTATGTGTTAGATGTTCACTTCTCAAGGTAGTTATGTTATACTAGCGAAGCTGCTTTTTTGTTCTTTATAATTAGGTTAAATTATTCTGCATTTTGCAGCTAAATTCTCATTGTTGCTTCATTTCCTAACTCTGAATAGCTTCCTTAATTGTGATAATAGGCATTACATTCCAGTATCTACAGAAACCATGAAAAATTTCAAACTTCATTATCAAAGGCATTCTCTATATTCTGAGTGAGAAGCCTACATGGGTCAATAAATCTGGGAAATTGCATATATAATATTAACACATAATCCTAATTATGTACATACCTCTTAGTCTCTAGCATTTTGCCTAATGAATCATTTTGGGACCCAGAAATATATGGAATAAGCAGTCTCTGGCATCTTTATAAACCTTTATCTCCCAACTTCCTGGATTTATTTATTGGCAGGAAAACCTGTCCAAACCTTTCCTTATTGAAAGACAGTTTTAAACCAAACAATTGTAACCAAAGTACATACTAATACATAGTAAGGCAATACTACACAGTAATAGAGATATTCTCCAGAATCTATTTTTATTAATATATCAAAATTAATGGGGAGTAGTAAAATTGCTAGTTGCAGGAAATTTGATCTGTAGAGGTGACCCAATTATACAATAAGATGCTTAACCATTCTTTAAGAATACATCTTTGTGTATTAATAAATTTTATAGCATTTGGTTAATCTTGTCAAATTCCTTCAACCTGCCTCCATTTTCATGTATTTGAAAATCATATTACATTTAGACATATGCACAGGAGAAGGATATAGTACACATTTTGCCTCTCTTAAAAAACAGAAAAAAAACACTGAACATTTGTATTATCTTCATTCAAACTTGTTTAAATCAGTTAGCAATGCCAAAGAAGTAGAAAATGGAAAAGTCAAAGATCAAAGTTTTGATTATCAATTTTTTCTGCCTAAATTAAAATAATGAACTACCCTTTATAATGACAAAATGTATCAAATATTAGCCAATAACATATCAAAGCATACAAAAAGAAGATATTTGTCTTCATTTACTCTATCAGAGGGGAAGACATATTTTCTTAATTGTATTGTTTATATTATTCACTTTTTAGAGGCAGTATGATGACATGAGTGGGTAGAGGTATAGCCATATAATCAGAAAGCCTTAGGCACAATTACTTCTACCAATAAACTGTAAACTCCTTGAGGACAAATTGTTTTCTGTTTAACTTGGTATGCCTAAACCTTAGCTTAGTCTCTTAAACATAGACACTTAATAAATATTTGAATTGAATATTCTTTAGAATTGAATGTTGTAATTTCAAAATTCAAAATGATATTCAGATAAGTGAGTGAGTGAGTGTTCTTCTGATGCAATAAAGAAAGTTAGACTAGCACAGAGGTCTCCTAACTCTGCTTCTTCTCTACAAACCCATTTAGTATTCCTTAAACTTAAACACATTCACATCTCTGTAGATGAAACTGCTTTTTATCATATAAGAAGTACTATGACATATGGCTATAATGACAGGCAGAAGTCATACTGTTAAAGACCTTAAATATGAGGCTAAGGCCTTTATATAGGAGCTATGGAGGCTTATTGAGCCAGGGGAGTAACAGTAAGAAAAATCTAATCCTTAGGAAGATGATTTGCCAGGTTTGCAAAGGATAGATCAGAAGAGGGGAAATATTGAAAGGAGGGATATAAATCAATGGACCAATTCATTATTATAGTTGAATCATTATCATTATAATAATGCATTCATTATTATAGTTGAATATATCCAGTTGAAATGTAATAAAGATTCTAACTAGGCCTCAGAGTTAAGTCAGTGGAGAAAAAGTAACATGTGGGAAACACTGAGGGGACAGAATTAATAAAAGCAACATTTATTGAGCACCAACTATGTACAATATTAGGTGCTGAGGGTACAAAGAAAAAAAAAAGAAAATCATTGTCCTCAAGCATCTTGTATTCTACTGGGAAAGGCAGCATGCACATATATAAGGATATATAGAATATGTATGAAATAATTACCAAATTGTATTTACAGGAGAAAGGGAAAGGAAGCCACTAAAGGAATTCTTGATTCTAAAGGAATCAAGAAAGGATTCACTATAGAAGTTTGAATTCAAATTGAGTTATAAGGGAAACAAAGGGTTCTATCAGATGAAAATTAAGAAGAGAGGGATTCTGGATATAATGAATAATAAGCAGAGAATTGAGAGTTGGAATATCATATATAAGAAACGACAAGAAGGCCAGTTTAGATTGCAGTTAGAATGAAGAGAAAGAACAAATGGATGAATAAATAAACCAAACAAGTCTGGAGAAGTTATTTAAGGCAAGGCTCTTAGTACTTTAAGTATTAAGCTAAGACATTTATATTTGTTCATTGAGACAATAAAGACCTCCAAACTTTAGAGTAGGGGAGAGACAGCTCTGTCCTGAATCTTATGAAAATCACTTTGGCAACTGTGTGTAGGACAAATTAGAAATTTGAGGAAAAACTTGAATCAGGGAGATTAAATATGAATCTCATGTGTTATTCCAGAAAAAAGACTTAAGGTATTCTAGAGTTGTGGCTATGGGATTAAAAAGATGGAATCATATTCAAGAAATACTGTGGAACTGTAGAAACAACAAGAATTGATAAAATTGCATATATGGGGAGTGGGAGAGTCTCAAGTGAATGATGACTCTGAGATATAAATCTTAGAAGCTGAATAGATGATGATGATATTAAGAGAATTAATGAAGTCCAAAAGTATTTGAAGAGGGATAGACAAAATTTCAGGAGAAGGGGAAGGTAACAGGTTCATATTGGACCATTTTGAGTTTCAGAAATCTGTGGATAAAATTTAGTAGAACAGTCAATAAGGATTATGATTGAGGAAAAAAACATATGATCTAGCAATTAAAAGAACATTGGTAAATTGGGAGAGAATGGTTATAATTGAGTAAAGTCAGAAACCATATTGCAAAAAGTTAAGAAATAAAAGACTAGAACTACAGGCAATATAGGTAAACAATAATTTTTAGGAGTTAAGTTGAAAATGATAAAGGTTTATAGGATAACTCTGAAGAAATGACAGATTTCCAATAACAGTTATTTTTAAGGATCCAGTGAGACATGATTAGGAAGTTATACAGTAGAAGTATCTCTAGATTGCCATGAAGACATCAACTGCATATAGTTAGTGTGAGCCCTGGACCCTAGCCCTCCTTTCTTCCCTTGGGAAAGAGCTTGATTCAAAAGCATCAAGAAATAGCTATGTTGCCCAAATCTTTAGGGCTAAATGACTGTTTTTCCACTGCCAACCAAGCTTTTCCTTTTCAGTGGGCCACACAATTCCAGTATATATTTTGAGTCATGAGAATCTCTGCTAATGTTTGACAAGAAAGCAATAACTATGTGCTAGCCCAGCTCTAAGACTGAAGACATATATCTCTCTTTCTGCTAGGAAATATATGTATCTTTATTCACTATCCCTTCCCCCAAAACTATGAACTTTGGTGAAAGGTAGGTGATATAACTTAAGGACTATTGAATGGACTTAGGAAGACATATTTTAATTCAACTTCAGACACTTCCTGGCTTTATAAACCTGAGAAAGTCACTTAGTCCCAGTTTCCTCATATGTAAAATGAGAATGATGATAACATCTACCTAATAGCATTATCTTGAAGATTAGTTGAGATAAATATGATAAAAAAACCTAAAATACTATATAAGTGCTAGTTTTAAGAAGTAAATAAATTATAAATCAAAAGTAGCAGATATGGAGGCAGAAGGTGGAGCCATGATGGAGGCTTAGTAGCAGGAGCCTTCTGCATCTCCTTACAACCAATCATTACAAAGCATCTCTAAAGGACAGAAATTAAAGTCAGATGAGTAAAAGGGCTCTCCCAGTGGAATCATTATTAAAGGTAGGCAGTGAATGGGAATTCCCATACTATAAAGGAGAGAAATTATATTAATGAAAGTGTAAGCTTATCATCCTTCCCCCACACCACTTATCACACCAGAGTTAGAGCAAGGGTCAGGGAAATCTCTAAATTCTCAGGAGCTGCCTGAAAGCACAGCAGAATTACCTGTGAGGGTAGTGAAAGGTCTTGGCAATGAGACTCATAGCTGAAGAGTAGGCAGCTGAGCTTGGAGCTTGGGCAGAAACACAGATAGCCACAGACAGACAAGGCAACAGGGACTATAAGAAAGCCTCATGACAAAAGACCTCAAGTCATATGTTACATAAAGAACATCACAGGTCTACATGCCCTCACTCAGGAGGCTTCTAACAAGGAAGGCAAGATATTATCAAGGCAAAGCCCTGGAAGACTAAGGGAAGAAAACAATGACCACCAACATGCAGGAATCCCAATCTACTAGTGACAAAGTGTAGAGAGCCATTTGAGAAACAGGATCAAAATTAGGGCCTGTTATCTGGATTCCCTATGTGACCAATCCAGGCTGAGGCAGTCTTTGTGTTTGGTTCTGGTCACCTGAGCCCTGAAAAGTTCTGGTACCAGTAGGTAGTTTAATCCAAAAACAACTTGACCCCTCCAGGAGGCTATTAGGAGTCATTTAGAGAAATAGAGTCTGTAATAGATGTTTTATCTGGATCCCATTACAAAATCATTGGCAAATAAAACTGTGTGTATGATTTTTCTGCACTGCATGTTAGATGCAGATAGAATGGGCCATCTAAGGTAAAAATCTGAGGTTCCTCTTTTGACTCATTTTCAGATCCCCAGCTTTTCTCAATATTCTCATTGGAAAGCTTTGAGTCCTTAATCAGACCAGCAGCTACTGAGTTAACAATTCCTCTCCTTGATAATTAAGAAGCCTGAACCCTAAAAAATATTACTTAGATAAGCTGGAGCTGGACTTTATCTGACCAGGTGCAGTCCTGTAAATCAAGGCAGAACACAATTAGTAAAAATCTCCATGAAATATGTTTCTGCTCCCAGAATTAACCCCCTATTAATTTGTGGTTGGAATTTGGCCCTTGCCCTTGTACCTATCTCTCTACTTTTTAGACTTTAATGGGTTGCGTATGATTTGTAACCCTCTCACAGCTGTGACTCTTTCTTTGTGTTCTTTGTTTGAAACCAGTATAAAAATAAACCCCAAACTCCATGCTCCAGGAGCCAGAGCTGGAAGCATGAAGTAAAAGATAACTCCCTTGTTCTGTCCTTATTTCCTGATCAACTAAACTGTCCTTATAAGATTATCAGAGATGATAAAGAGATCTCCACAACAAAGAGGATAAGCAACAGAAAAAGAAAAGCTCTTGACCCACAATAATTTCTATGGAGAAAAAAAGAGTAAAATATAGAAGCAATAGCAGAGAGTGAGAAACAAGCAAACATATCCAAACTTTCCCCCAAAATATAAATTGGTCACAAGAGTTCAAGGAATTCAGAAAGGAATTCAAGAACCAAGTAATAAATATAGAAGAAAATGGGGGAAAAGTGGGAAAAGGAAATGAGAGTAATATAAAAAGAAAATAAGAGCTTAAAAGACAAAATTGCCCATATGGAAAAAGAGGCACATGAATCAAATGAAATAATAAACAAATTGGAGACCAGAATTGACCTGCTAGAAGTGATGAAAAGCAGGATAGACCAAACCAAAAAGGAAAATCAAAAGAACAAAGCTGAAAATCAGTCTTTAAAGACTAGAATTGAGCAAGTAGAAGCTAATGATCCCATGAGACAGCAAGAATTAATAAAGCAAAATCAAAAGAATGAAAAAAATAAAAGGAAACATGAAATATCACATTGAAAAAACAGCTGACCTGGAAAACAGATCCAGGAAAGGCAATTTGAGAATTATTTGTCTACCTGAAAGCCTAGAACAACAAAAAAATGAAAATTCTCAACATTGTATTACAAGAAATTATCCAAGAAAACTGCCCTGATATTTTTGAACAAGAGGGAAAAATAGATACTATTATGCTGAAATGAATAATGAACTTGAGCAATTCCATGTGAACTGAAAAGACCTCCAAGAATCGATACAGACCAAAAGGAGGAGAACCAAGAAAACTTTGTACACAGAAACTGATACACTGTGGCACAATTGAGTATAATGAACATCTCTACTAACAGCAAGGCAATGATCTAGGACAATCCTGAGGAACTTATAAGAGAGATTGCTATCTACATCTAGACAAAGAACTGTGATACTAGAAATGCAGAAGAAAAACATATGATTGGTCACATAGCTCAATGGGAAAATGATTGGGGATGTTGACTTTAAATGATCACTCTATTCCAAATATTAATAATATAGAAATAGGTTTTGAACAATGATACATGTAAAACCCAGTGCTATTGTTTTGCAGCTTTGGAAGGGAAGAAAGGAGGGAAAGAACATGAATTATGTTACCATGGAAAATATTCTAAATTAACTAATTAATGAAAAAATTAAGGGCAAAATTGGCATTGAAAAAATCCATAGAAGACCCCCTACATTAAATCCCAGAAATGGTTATAGCCAAATTCAAGAGCTTCTAGGCCAAGATGAAAATACTGCAAGAAGCCAGAAAGAGATAATTCAAATATTAAGGAGCCCCAGTCAAGATTACATCGGATCTGGCAGCTTCTACACTAAAGGATTGTAAGGCTTAGGATATGATATTCAGGAAATCAAGAGAATTGGGTCTACCACCAAAAGTAGCAAATAAGAAATTTAAAAGTTCATACATATGTTTAAAGTTCATAAAAGTTGTTTTTCTGGAATTTGAAAAAATTTATTGAGACGATGGATTTTAAAATTAATATTCAGTATCTCCAAAGTATACTATTTCTAGAGATTCATTAATATTTAACTAGAGAGCTAGAGAACACAGGGAATCTACATTTGTTGACTTTATGAGGGATCCCAGAAGCTAACCTATAGATCCTCTGTGGAACTAAGTTTCTCAGCTTACCCACTAAGCCCTCCAGTGGGCCTCTTCCAGAGCTCCCTGCTTCTGCCACCTCTGCTTCTTCTGCCATTTTTAAGCCTTTGCAGGTACCCCCAGCAGCCACATCAGGCTTGAGAGCCTTCTGCTGCCTCCAATTGCTGCCTCCTTGAGGTACTGCCTTCAGCTGCTGCTAGCCTGTGCATCTAGCCTGTCTTCCACTGCAGCGACCTTCCCTGCTGAGTCTTTTGTGACTGGTAAGCTTTGAGACTCCTAATCAGCAAATCCACCCTGTTTTGTAGTCAAATCCTCCATTTTGATTTCTGACAGACACAATCACACCCCTTACTCCCACTCCCTACCTCTAACAATGCCCCTTACCCCTCCCTGTTATAGTGTTGCCACTTAGCCATCAGAGGCCAGTATTGAGCACTCAATTTTTTCCCTTTTTCTTTTTCTTCTTTTCTTCCTCTTTTTCTTCCCCCTTTTCCCTGCTGAGCCATAGTGGCTTTTTTATGCGACCAGAGGGCAGCAACACCCAACAAATAAATAAATAAATAAATAAACAAATAAACAAATAAACAAACAAACAAACAAACAAACAAATAAATAAATAAATGAATGAATGAATGAATGGATAAATAAATAAATAAATGTTACCAAAACTGTGATATTTGTATATACCTCTAGTTAAAGTTCTAAGTTAGTTATGTTTGAATGATCCATTAGGGAGACTGGTCTCCTAAAGGATCACAGGGGGGAGTGTGTAGTTAGAATTATCTTGACTCCCTAAAAAAGAAGAAAACTATATTACCCAAACTTCCTTGCTGTATTACCCAAAATTCCTTTTCCTTTCTGTTTACATGAATCCTTCTATTTAAGAATTTTGCATCTATGTTCATTAGGGAGATTGGTCTGTAGTTTGTTTTTTTTTCTCTGTTTTTGGACTGCCTGGCTTTGGAATCAGTACCATATTTGTGTCATGAAAGGAATTTCGTCGGACTCATTCTTTTCTTGTTATCAAATAATTTGTATAGTATTGGGATTAGTTGTTCTTTGATTGTTTGATAGAATTCAATTGTGAATCAATCAGGCCCTGGCAAATTTTTCTTAGGGAGTTCTTTCATGGTTTGTTCAAATTCTTTTTCTGATATTGGATTACTTAGGTATTCTATTTCTTCTGCTGTTAATCTAGGCAATTTATATTTTTGTAAGGATTAGGAATTAAAAAAGGATTAAGAAATCTTTTTTACAGAGGAACATTGTACACAGTAGTGTTGTAAGGATGATAGATTGTGAAAAACTTAGTTATGCTAATCAAGACAATGATCCAGGACAATTTCAAAAGATTCATAATGAAAATGCTATCCACCTCCAAAGTGAGAACTGATGAAGTGCAGACTGAAACATACTGTTTTTTTCATTTTATTTGCCTATTTTTTAAAAAGATCTATTTTCTATTATAACATAGATAATATGGAAATAAAATTTGCTGGATTTCACATGCATGATTGATATCAATTTGCTTTCTTTCTCAAGGTGGGGGCATGAGTGTGGGAGAGATTTCAGAACTAATTTTTTGAAAAGAGATGAATGTTACATTTATATGTAATTGGTAAATATAGAATTAAATACTTTTTAAAAATGCATTATTTTTTAAAAGAACTCATGTTCTAGATAGAGAAAGACAATACCACTGCCTAGGCATAAGAGCTGCCACACTAGTTAATTCTTTAAACCTTTACATAGAACAATGGAGGAAATAATTAATAATTGAATACTTATTGCTATCTAGAAAATAATAGATAAAAGTAATATTCATAAATACAATTTAATTCTTTAAGCATCTATTTTTTCAATTGTCAATTTTGAGTTGATATTTTATATAAACACATCTTACAAACTAGTTATAACAGAAATGTCTAAAGTTCATACAACTATACAGACTGCAAACACAACTTCATTATATTAAGCCCAGAACACATCAATTTTAAACAGGAAAAGAGATGTTTAAACTTGTTTGCATTGTCAAAATCTGCATTGTTCAAAGTAAAGTCAAAATCTGGCACTTGACAGATCCAGCTAGACATTTTGAATTTTTTGCAGTGAATTCTTACTATCATCATTTATTAAATTAATACAAAGCATAATTAAAGATCCAGAAATATGGTGAAGTAATTTGGTCTTTGTCCAAGATTTCAGAATCTTGGAGGAGATGGGAGCATACTTCCTCATTCCAGTGAAGCATAGAAAGAATCAGAAAATCCCTAAATTTGGCAAGGGTCTCAGAGGCCATACAATCAAACCAAAGCATGAAAAATACCCCCCCCACTATAGCAAAACTAATATGCAGTCAACCAAAATTTATGTGAAGACTTACAGTTAAGGAGAGACCATTCCCTTTGAAGGCAATTCCAGGTTGCCACTGGGTTGGTTCTAGGTTAAGGAGCAAGTGTAACATGCATGATCTTAAGTGGGGTGAGCTGCCTCACATAATTCCACAGTCCCCCCAGAACTCCAGGAGAGGAGGCAATTGGGGCAGTTAAGAATGTGGTATAAAAGGGGCAGCTGGGTAGCTCAGTGGATTGAGAGTCAGGCCTAGAGACGAAAGATCCTAGGTTCAAATCCAGCCTCAGACATTTCCCAGCTGTGTGACCCTGGGCAAGTCACTTGACCCCCCCATTGCCCACCCTTACCACTCTTCCACCTATAAAGCCAATACTCAGAAGTTAAGGGTTTAAAAAAAAAGAATGTGGTATAAAAACAGAACAACCAGCTTGGCAAGGACTCACTTTTTGTGGAGAGCTGGGTGGTTTAAGAGGGGTAGGATTTTACTTCTCTGCTAGCTTAGCTCTGACCTCAGGGAGAAAGGTGATTCTTTGCTGTTTTACTCAATACAAACCAAACCAAGCTGTGAGCACTGTGAAAATACCCATATGCAGTATTTCAGCTAATCTCTGTACAATATAGATCTACAATCAAGGTTACCCTCACCATCTTAACTAGATACCATTAGATTCAAGAGTAATATTAGTTTGTGAGGGAGTTAGGAGAATAAGTTTATTCCAGGCATTCCCTTCTGGAAGACTGCTATTTCTGTCAATATCCTGAAGATACTAGATAGTTTTACTTTACCCTTTATCCTAGAAATTATCCCTTATTTCCTGTTTTCCTGTATTACTAAATCCCTTCTGTTGTTAAGTTTGTGGGTTATGTGAAGTTAATATTTATAGGTTTTACAACTCAAATCATACATTACCAAAGCCAATCTTCATCCAGGCAAGGTCTGAGCGTAGCAATAATCCAGAGGGCAAGGCAGCTGTTTGAAGTCATCTTGAGTACTTAGTTACCAGGGGCTTTGGGAATAATCTTCCTACAGTGGAAGCTGCTAATTTCTGTGGGGTAATTCCCTATTTGTCAGCCTATTTAGCCCTGAGATACCCAAGTTAATATAGCCTCCATTCTTGTCCTACAGGGGTTTCTGTTATAGCTGTTATTCTGGGGAGCAAATGCCCAAGTGGGGGAAGAGAAAGAATTCTTATCACTCACTCCTATCCCCCTTGCTATTGTTAGAAGCTTGACTTCATTGTCAACTGTACCCATCTTTTTTTAAATTTAAACATTTATTAATATTCATTTTTAACATGGTTACATGATTCATGCTCCTACTTTCCCCTTCATCCCCTGCAATCCCCCCCCACCCATGGCCAACACATATTTCCATTGGTTTTGTCATGTGTCCTTGATCAAGACCTATTTCCAAATTGTTGATAGTTGCATTGGTGTGGTAGTTTCCAGTCTACATCCTACATCCCCAATCATGTCCACCCCGACCCATGCGTTCAAGCAGTTGTTTTTCTTATATGTTTCCTCTCCTGCAGTCCTTCCTCTGAATGTGGGTAGCATTCTTTACCATAAATCCCTCAGAATTGTCCTGGGTCATTGCATTGCTGCTGGTACAGAAGTCCATTGCATTCGATTGTACCCATCTTTTCACAAGTTGGGATGCAGCCTTCAAGAGAGATGCTGTTCTTCCAAATCAGATGTTATCCAGGGAAAGGGAAAATATTACTCCTGTGAAACTTGACGAAAAACAATGTTTCTGAAATATCTGTCCCAATCATAACCCTCCAAAGTGGAGCAATTGAGGGACCTAATTCCTTTAAGGAAATATTTTTTTCCTAGATATATATGTTCTAAATGAAATGTGACTCTTTAGGAGTTACTGAGCACATCCTGTTGGCGTATAAGAGACAATTTATGATCTTGAAGTTCAAGGATGGGGAATATGCTATTCTACAATATGTTGAGATTTAATTCTGGAAGATATATATATATATATACATATACATATACATATANGAATTGTCCTGGGTCATTGCATTGCTGCTGGTACAGAAGTCCATTGCATTCGATTGTACCCATCTTTTCACAAGTTGGGATGCAGCCTTCAAGAGAGATGCTGTTCTTCCAAATCAGATGTTATCCAGGGAAAGGGAAAATATTACTCCTGTGAAACTTGACGAAAAACAATGTTTCTGAAATATCTGTCCCAATCATAACCCTCCAAAGTGGAGCAATTGAGGGACCTAATTCCTTTAAGGAAATATTTTTTTCCTAGATATATATGTTCTAAATGAAATGTGACTCTTTAGGAGTTACTGAGCACATCCTGTTGGCGTATAAGAGGCAATTTATGATCTTGAAGTTCAAGGATGGGGAATATGATATTCTACAATATGTTGATATTTAATTCTGGAAGATATATATATATATATATATATATATCCAATAGCCACTAGGTAGTGTACTCCATGTTCTCCCATCTCAAATGAATTTGTTCCAGGCACCAACATTCCTGGTAATAGCTCTGGAAGTCATTTTCCTTTGTATAGTCTAGACATAGACTTTAGTATTAGCTTATAAATATGTAAGTGCTGACTCCCCAGAACTCATGGGCCACAGTTTTTTCTACTTCATCTTGCATCCTGTGATGCTGATCCAAATACATTTCACTTCTTTTGGAGAGCCCCATTCTCTTATGTTAAAACAATTGAAGATATAGATCTGATAAGAACTGAAATGAACCTGGATATGATACTTTGACGCCTTAGGGAAAATGGATTTGTATACTTTCATTTTAAAACCTTAGAATAAAATGAAAATGTTTCAAGCTTCATTTTTTTTCTAACTACATTCACACTTTTTGATATGTTACTATGTTTTTATAGTATATCATCTCCTAGCTGTAATTTCCTCAGTGACTGCTGGATATAATACAGGCTAGGAGGATGGAGTAATCAAATAAATAGTTTAACTGAGCCTGAAGATTTAGAGCTCCATTCACAAATATTTAACTTTTTTATCCAGTTGTAGTTTAAATTAAGGTGCACTTTTTGCTAGTTTTATGCTTCATAATGTTTCAAAAAAGGTGAAATGATTCTTTCATATGGCTACATTTTAAAATAATATATTTGAATGTATAATATCCAAGGCATTTCTAATATATGATGAAAGGATAATTCTGAGGCAGATGCATATTCTATTATAAAGGGATCATTTTATTTTAAATGTGAGTGCATATTTGCACTGTTTAATCAAGAAAGTTGTAAAGTGCAAAATTATAATCTAATAAATATGAAAGTGTTTATAGGAAGATTAAGTTCCCACTGTGGACATATCCAAATATTACTTCCTTTTAATGCCTGCTGCTAGCAATAATGGATGTGGAATATAAAGTGCTGTTTACTTTATGTCATTGAGACATGACGAAAGTTTCATTTTGTTAAATACAATTGAATACCACAAGGAACACATATGTTTTCCTCCGTATGTAGTTTTCACTCACATGTTTTTCCATGAAGATCTTGAGAAAAGATTCAGCATATATGTGTTATATATACATTTTTAAAGTGTGTATTTAAATACATATGAGTCATGATTTTTAAACTTAGTTTGAAAGGAATATAATTAGATACTTAATGAATAATCCATGTTACATAGAAAAATAACTTATCTTAGTCTATACTGTATAGTGCTAACAGGATTTTTTAAATCTCACCCTCTGTCTCCTTAAGAGGCAAGAGAGCAGATCAGAACTGACAGGAGTCAGTGAGCCAGAGATGAAGATTCCATTATCAGGGAGACCAGGACTGAGGAAAGGAAGCAGTCATGGGCATTTGGGGTTTTTTTGCCTCTGAGATCTCGAGAGAGTAGGAGGTCTGTCTTTGAGGTAATGGGCTCCTGGCAGTTGGCTATTGACAGTTGGGCTGCTATAGAAAACTGATTGAAGAAGTGAGTGAGTAGTGACTTTCTATTATTTTAGAGAGTTAGGTAGTTAGTGAATAATTTATAGATAGAGTAGAGTAGTGTAGACCTGGTGTGCCAGGCAGAAGAATCTGTCCTGAGAAATTAGAGATAGTTTTAGGAAATTTTAGGTAGTTATTAGGAATTTTAGGTATATTTATAAGGTATGAATTTAATAATCTCACTTTCCTCTTTCTATCTTTATATCTGCACTTCTTTCTCTAATTAAACATAATTTCTGTTAAACTGCTCTCCTTACATTGCCAAAGTCCTTAATTTAACCTTTACAACAATAGGATGAGTTGAGTATCAAAACCTATTATTCAATATCAGTATATTTCTATTAAAAAGTCATTAGGAAATGACTTACTATATTATGGCATATTAATATGGGGGAATATGATTTCACCATAAGAAATGATGAAAGAGATGATTCCAGAGAATCTGGATAGTATAAATTGATTAAAAGTAAAGTGAACAGAACCAGACCAGTTAATACAATGAACACATTTTAAAGAAAAAACAATTTTGAAAAGTTTAAGAACTCTAATCAAAGCAAGGACTTATGATGAGGCTTATGTTGCCCATATCCTGACCAAAGGGTGATAGACACAAGGTACAGAGATGTATGTTTTTGCTCATGGCTATTGTATTTTACTTGGTAATGTTTATTACAAAATTTTTATTTTTTAATTTCTATTATTTGGAAGAGATATTATAGGGGAGTTGGATTAGGAATAATGATGCCTTGCTTAAAAATGGAGCCAGTGTTACACTTTTAAAATATCAAATAGAATACAGCAGGAAAAGCAGATGAGCAGGTTTTAAAAATAACATGTAGAAAGTATTATGTACAATTTTTAAAGTAAATGTTATCAAATGGAAATTTAGTTTCATATAAAATCATTTTATTGTCTTCTGCTCTATATAATCAAATATTTGATTTATGTGTATTATTTCTAAATATCTTTAAAAATAATTTAAAAAGCATAGCTGAGAAGACAATGGAACAGAAGATTACACACTTGTTCATCCATTCAGTTATGTCTTCTCTTTATGGCCCAGTGGAAAATAGCATGTGAGGCACTTGTCCTCCATTAACTCCTGAAGTTGGTCTAAGTTCACTTTGTTGTTTCCAAGATACAAACTTTCTCTTTCATTCTCTGTCATCCCCTTCTCCTTGGGCATCAATTTTACCTAACATCAACCTTCTCTAATGAGTCCTATTTTCTCATTATGTGACCAAAGAAATTAAGCCTCAGTTTCAGTATTTGTCCTTTTAATAATAGTCTGAATTGATTTTTAAAGAATTGATTTATTTGATCTCCTTGCTTAATTCTGGGTGGTACTATATTGAAATATGGCAGTGCCATTTTAATCACTGTATAGTATCTAGGCTTTTCAGTTTAATTATTCCCCATCAGGTGCATGTACTAGTATTAATACTATTTATATCCAGCAAACTTGATGGTTACAGCCAGGCCCCAGAGAAAATGTTTTGTTTGGTTTGGCTTAATAGTTTGATTTTGTGTAGTAATTCTTAATATCTAATTGGCCACAGAATTCCATTGATTTTCCCTTAACAATATCTAACATTAATCATCTTTCTAATTGCTACTGCCATTACCTTCATCAGGTCTTAATAACATTCACATTCCCTCTTCTCAGAAGAGCTTCACAACAGATATCACCATCTCTGCTCTCTTCATTCTCCTTCAAACCATTATCAGACTTAGTTCCTTTTCCTGGCATTCAAGGCCTTCAGCATTCTGGCTCCAATATATTATTCTAACTACTTTACTTAGCTGTCATATGAAAGAGTGATTAAGGCTAAAGGTTTTGAACAGAACTTAAATTAGACAAATTCCCCAGCCTTGAAGCATATTTTGCCTACATTTCTTAATGTTTAATGATGTGAGAGATAGTGCAAAGTTGCATTATATTATTTCATTACCATTGGAGAATTTTTGTAATTCTGGAAAGATGGTGATATCAGTATATCTACATACATATATATATATAATTTCTAGTCTCCATAATAAGATGCCCAGGCATGCAAGAATGTAAAAAAAGGTTCTTACATTTTTTGGAAGGTAGGTATTTAATGTCTCATATAGTTCTTGGATCTTTCAATTTCATGTGGCCTTCTCTTGATAATCATATTGGCAGGGTATTAGACAAAAATGTTTCATCATTAAAAGTTACATTTTCCTATCCTTCAGTAATTATCTTTGAATTCTTTAGCTCAAGATACATAGTTCTTCTTCACTGACACATCAACTATTTTAAAGCATTGCCTTTCTTACTTCTCTTTTTTGTATGAACTTCAAGAAGCTCATGTAATTCCATATAAGATGCAAAAGAACCTCACTTCCAAATTACCATGTCCTTTAGAAGTTGTTCACTTTTTTCCTGAGTAATTTTACTATTTTGCCCCAATAGTTTGTCATTTTGAGATTTCTTCATTATTTTCATTTGTACTTGATTGGGACTGATTCTATTTTATTGTGGCCTTAAATAAACCTTGAAATGCTTGACTTTCCTAAACCAACAGGGCATGCCATGTTCCTAAATACAGCTGAAAAGTGCTCTAAGAGCTGCAACTTTTGCATACTTCTTTGAAGTGCTATCCAACCTTAAAAACCAAGGAATTGAAAATATAGCAACAGAGAAATATAGCAACAGAGAATTATGGGAAAGCCATCTCAAACCAGTTTTATTTGGTCATTAACTGTTCTAACTATACCATCATAGTCTTGCTAGAATATATGTTTGATAAGTTCTGTCACCAAATGAAATCATATCAAAATACTGCTTCTCCTAAGTAATTCACATTAACTCTATCCTATGATCCAATCAAATTAACCATTTTCTGCCCCATTAATCTTTGACAGCTAGCTAGGTGACAAAGTTTATAGACTGCTGTGCTTGAAGTCAGAAAGATGGATCTTCCTGATTTCAAATATGGTTGTGTGACCCTGAGAAAGTCACTTAGCCCTATTTATCTCAGTTTCTTATCAAAATGAGCTAGAGAAGGACATGGCAAACTACACCAAAAGTGCCAAGAAAACCAATAGAGTCATTGAGTGTCAAATATGACTGAAATTACTTAATAACTGTCCTATTAAAGGCTCTCCATATTCTATCTGCATGCTTTTGTTCACTCCACCCCCCCCATGATTAGTATAACCTCCTTTTCCTTCTCCTTAAATGCTACCTACCACAGAACATTGTTCCTGATTCCCCCCCTCCCCGACCTTGGTAATTATCTTTGCCTCTTTGGATCTCATATAGGGCTTTTTTTATTCTTCTACAAAGTACATATCTTTTATTATTTTGACCTATAATTATATTACATGATTAATGGAAATCATAGCACTTGAGGTTAATCCCTTGTGTTGAATGTATGGCAGGACACAAACAGGAGTCACATAGGATTAGCATGAATGGATGGATTGTAAACTCGGTTATTGAAGAGAGAATCCAAATTGTTGGGAGTAAATATTCTTTTGAATTAAGTTTCTTTTGAATATTGAAAGGATTCTTTTGACTATAGAACACAGAATACAGATTGTAAACTCTATGAAGGTAGGCACATGCTTGATCTAACCTTTTCACTTTATCCAGGACCCAGACAGTGCTCTGCCTATAAGAGGAACTTAATGTGTGTGTGTGTGTATACATAATGCATTTATAATACACATATGTGTATATGTACATATACATATTTTAACTGCAATAAATCATTTCAGTTTCTTTTATCTTCTCCATTCAAGTTTTGTTGAACAGTTTTATAAAATTATTTATTTATTTAAGATATTTTCCCATGGTTACTTGATTCTTGCTTTTTCCCAACCCTCTTCTCTCCTGCCTCTTGTAGCTGACAAGCAATTCCACTGGGTTATACATGTCATTGTTCAAAACCTGTTTCCATATTATTCATATTTGTAATAGAGTGATCTATTAACATCAAAACCCTCAATCATATCCCCATTGTACCATGTGATTGATTATATGTTTTTCTTCTCCGTTTCTACTCCCAAAGTTCTTTTTCTAGATGTGTATACTGTTCTTTCTTGTAAGTTCCTCTGGATTGTCCTGGATCATTGTACTGCTACTAGTAAAAAAGTCTATTATATTTGATCGTGCCATAGTGTGTCAGTCTCTCTGCACAATGTTCTCTTGATTCTGATCCTTTCCCTCTGCATCAATTCTTGGAGGTATTTCCAGTTCACATGGAATTCTTCAAGTTCATTATTTCTTTCAGCACAATAGTATCCCATTATGATCAGATACCACAATTTGTTCAGTCATTCCCCAATCAATGGACACCTCATCATTTTCTAATTTTTTGCCACCACAAAGAACATGGCTATAAAGTCCTTTGTGCAAAGTTCCATATTACCCTCCAGAATGGTTGAATTAATTCACAACTCCACCAACAGTTTATTAGTTTCCCAATTTTGCCACATCCCCACCAACATTTATCACTTTCTTTTGCTGTCATATTGGCCAATCTTCTAGGCATAAAGGTGTGATCTCAGAATTGTGTTCATTTGCATTTCTCTCATCAGGAGGAATTTAGAAATTTTTTCATGTGATTATTGATAGTTTTGATTCATTTAACAGTTTTAATAATGATTTTCCTCAGAGTTTAATGGTATGCATTTTCTACCAAAGAGGAGGAGTTCTAAAGCATTGATTTGTGTCTTTAATACAATGTCATCAACATTGTTTTTGCTTTGTTTTGACAGGACATGGGTGCCAGTATATAAGTAATACATTTCAGTGTTAGAGATTTTATCTCCAAATAAAGGGCTTAACTTTTAATTTTTTTATACAAATAGCATCTGGAGTCTGTTTTCACTGGACCTTCTATTCAAATTATGTTGTGCTATTTTGCCTACCAACTTCTCCTCATTAATGAATTTGTTTTAAAACATGAATTCTTTACTGACATGTCTCTTGATACTAAATTTCTAGCAGATTTCTTAAATTGGGTAAAACTTGGGGTTCTCTTTCTCTTTAACTCTGAAATTTTAACTTTTAGTGTATAAATTTCTCCTCCACTGGAATTAGTGATATGCACACCTCAATTAAGAATTCTCCCAGTTGGACTCACATATTCTCCCTAGTAACTGAAACCTCATGGAAGCCCCATGCTGTATATTGGAAGCTCTTCTATGGATGGATCATCAGGCTTCTACATGTTATGTGCTTTCTGTGGGACACTGTGGGATCTGGGAGTCTCATGAACTCCAAAACTGTATGCCTAAGAAATGTATCACTATCCTCTGAGCATAGCAGCAAGGGATCCAGTTCTTCCATATCCCCTCTAGTACTTTGGCACCTTTCTATTGTTTTATTGTGCTTTTTAATGCTAATTGTTATAGTAATTGTGACTTGTAAACAAGCAGTGGAATGACATATGTTTATGAAAAAGAATAATCTAAAAAGGATATGGGCTGTTCCAAAAGCAAACATGTGGAAGCCAATCAAAAATATATTCTTGGATAGTTTAAAGACCTCCTGGAAAAGCTCCAGTATAAATGGTATCTCTTCTGTAAAGGGTTCATGGAATGGACAAGGATAAAATGGGATAAATAAAAGAAGATAGGCAGGCCATGATATATACAGCAAAGAAGGTTTCTCTTTACTAATAGATCACAGATAAACTGAAGTATAGCTGTGTACCTAGGTGGCTAAGTGGGTAGAGCCATCAGACCTGAAGTTAGGAAGACTCATCTTTGTGAGTTCCAATCTGGTCTCCAATACTTCCTAGCTATGTGATCCTGGGCAAGTCATTTAACCTTTTTTGTCTCAGTTTCCTTATATTTAAAATAAACTGAAGAAGAAAATGGTAAACGGTTCTACTATCTTTGTAAAGAAATCTCCAAATGGGGTCTTGAAGAATCAAACAGGACTGAAAATAGCTAAAAAGCAGGTATTGCTTCCTCTAGGTAACATATTTGCTTTCTAACAATGACTTTCTGGAGATCACTATCAATCCAAATTAGAGACTCCAAGGATAGAAAGTCTAAGTCCAAAAATAGGCTCTGAGAAAGAATAATTTAGGGCAGGTATTATTTTCAGAGGCCCTTACATGGCATCAAAGATAACAGTGCTTACTCAATTTAGACCTATCAGATAAATAATTGCTCAGTCTGGAAACACCCTTTTAGAGGTTATCATGGTTTTGTGTTCATGTGTTTCCCAGCCCCAGATTAAAACATTCACACAAAAAGCCCCAAAGAATATAATCTCTGACTTGTCTTGCCCTTCCTCTACTACTATGGAACCAGATCTAGCAAAGCTTCCTATATAATATTGCTATGCATTTTTTTTACCAATTTCATGGGAATTCTGTGAGGATGATTTTTTGTTCACTTTTAAGGGTTCTATAAATATGAGGGTTCAGGCATGTAGCAATCCCAGCTTTCCTGTTACTGTGCTATTCTTTTGTTATTATGTTTGCATCATCACCAAAATATTAAGAGACTCCTAGGAGTAGGTTCTTAGTTATCAGTTTTTAAATTCATATTGCTAAACCTTCTGTGACTTAAATAGTTGTCTCCCCTAGTAAATATACCTCTCTTTTCTTTTTAATTGCTTCCATTTTTTCTCTAGATGCATTAATATTCAAAAAGTCCATCCTTGTACTTCCTTCATTTCCTCTTTGAGATACTCAGATAAAAGCTTCTATAAAACTATAAAGAATGAAGAATCATTTCCATATTGTTTAGTTTACAGAGAAGGAACCCACAGTATTGCTTTTCATATAAGAAAGCTTTGATATCTAACAGCTGAAAAATCACTTAAAAGTAAGGACTCTTTAGTTCAATTGCCTCCCTTTGCAGAACTATGAATGTGTCCATTTTTTGTGATGTTTTTTGTTCCTACAGGTTTTCTGCTTTATTCTAATCACATGTAAAGTTCTGTTGCAGCAGATATATGTTTTAACTGTGATCTCTGAAATTCATTAGAAAACTATTCTGTCCTTTCTGTTCTCTCTTCTCTCCTCTTCCTTTTCCTTCATTTCCTTTTCTCCTCCTCCTTTTCCACTTCTTTCTTATTTCCCTCTTCCTCTCTCTGTCCTTTTTTTCTTCCTTTATCTTCTCCTTTCTCTCTTCCTTTCCTTTTGCTCTCCAGCTTCCTCCCACCTCCTCTCTCTGTGCATGAGGTCCTTATGAAATTATGCAAATCATAATACTTTTCTTTCTTCTTTTTAAGTTGCCAGTTCATCTATTCACAACATCTCTCAAAGGGATGGCATAGGGACATTTTTAAACGTTGAAAGCTCAAATGTAAGGATTAATGATCTATAACCATCAAGTGCTTTAAACTACTTTCAGGGAATAAGGTTTATAAAAACAAACAAGGATACTTACCTGAGAGACATACACACACTCACAAGTTTACATACTTGTGTATACATACATACCCACACAAACATATTATATAAGTGTGGGTGGGTGTCTATATTTCTAATTGCTTACTAAAAAAACACTACTGCTGATAGGTTCAAGACTTTTATCTTTGAAAACATTTTGGCAATCCTGTCAAGTTATCTCCAACTTTCATTAGTGGCAAGGAAATGCCCTATCCAAAGACAACAACAATAAAAAATGTAAAGAACTATTTATTGAAGTAGATTACTTTCCATTTTTAACCAATTTCTTTCTTCTTCCAAAATGTGTGCATTAGAAGTTTAGTGTTTTTGTTATAGGATGCTGAGTTTTATGAGTATTAATGAGCCATATCTAATTTTTGGCAAATTGGTTCTTCAAAAACTTTAAAAATGACAGCACTCTCATAACTTTGGTCACCAGGTTATTTAATAGTTTAAATCAACTTGGAAATGAATATATATTCTGTACAAATGTATATATTTATTTTTTGAAGAGAGTGGTTGACTGCATGTTGTTAGTTTAAAAAAGAAGTTAGTGATAGTTTGATTTCTTGATCAAAATTTAATATATTAAAATATCTTTTGGGGAACTGTGTCACTTAGGGGATAAAGAGCCACGTCTAGAGATTCAAGATCCTGGGTTCAAGTCTGAATAAAGATACTTCCTAGCTGTGCGCCCCTGGGCAAGTCACTTGACACCAGTTGCTTAGCCCTTACCACTCTTTTGCCTTGGAACCAATACTTATTATTTATTCTAAAATAGAAAGTATTAATTTTTTAACTAAAACTCTTACACATGTTATTTTACTCTAATTATAAGATCCATTTTAGCAGTAGGAAAAATTGGCTTACATATTATTCCTATTTGTCAGATTAAAAACCTCAGGTTGAAAAAACAATAAGTTGCCTAGGGATAAGAATATGGAAGAGTCAAGTTGAGAAACTAAATAAAATGCTTAATTTATCAACTCTTCTACAATGTAATGTATGATTCTACTCAAAATTTTATTGACAATGTTGAAAGCGAAAACGCAGTATTCTAATTGTGCACTTTGGTATGATGGCAATAGCTAGGGGACAGAATGATGAAACTAGGCTAACCAACATCAATATTACCTATGCAAAAAAGAAAATCTATATTACATTATTATATATTAGCATTTACTACATCTGACATTAATTATATTGAGAGAGGAGCTAAAAACAATGACTCCAACTTCCCATCCTTCTTAAGCTACATTGTTTTTCTGACAAACTGGTATTATCCTTTGCTGAAGATAATGCCAATTGCCTTCAAAAACCATTGTCTTACATCCATGAATAAAGTAGTAAATGAGGTCTTAGAAACTAATTAATGAGTTCAGCTGCTTTAAAGTTTTTGTTCAATACCAAATTGTGTTAAATCTGGGTTCAGACATCTTAAGATGCATCACATACTAAAGCAAATTCAGGTCATGCTTTTGCACACTACCAATAGAATCAGTCATTTTACTTTCTAGAAGTAATGATGTAATGACACTTGGTTCTTCTATATTTAAGAGCATAAGGTGAGGGACCAAAAGAAATAAAGAGGAAATAGGAAGAATGTTCTACTAGGAAAGAAAAGTAATATCAGGATAACATGGTAACAGAGCTAAAAGATCAGTTGTCAGTTTTCCAACTAGCTTCATCAAACAATGCCTAGATTCGAAGTGCTGCCATTTACAGAGCACAGTTAGTATTTCTAGATAAACTATGGAAATACATCTAGCAATTTAATTCAAACTAAAATGTGAGTGACTGATATATTAATTGTATCAATCTTACCTGAGGTATCTCTGGTATTGCTTTGAATTAGTTTAGCCAATGGATTTCCTCAGTATAATGGCTGGCTGAAAACAAGTCACTAAAGGAATATATATTTTGAAGAAAAAATTAGGTTATTTTGGGAACTTGGTCAGTGCCCAGGCAAAGAGATCTGAATGGGATACTATAATAAATAACAGAGAGTATTGAGTATATGTGGAAAGAATATAAAATGGAGAGAGAAAGCAAGTTGGGAGAAAAATAAAGGATTTTGCTTATTTTCTTATTTTTCCTAAGGATGGCCTTATTCATGTTCTTCCTAACAGTCTTTCTTGAATGGATCCATGCTAGACAATGGATAAAAATGGACTCAAAACTTCTCAATTACAGACTCTTCTGCTTCCCACATACTCAGTGTAGCAGCAGCTTTTAGCAAGTCAATAGACAAGGATATAAAGCCATTAAGAGAAGCAGACTCCAAGGAAGACAATGAAGTAATTTCTTTAATAAGTGAAGATCCTTAGTAGAAAGTTTATTGAATAAACAGGCCACATTAATCATGAGAATTCCTATGTGAAAGGCAGCATGATGTACCCAAGCAACAAATAAGTGTTTGGGGATCTATACCTTGATCTTTCAACAACTTTGTAACTTTAGAAAAGTAATTTTACCACCTTGGGTTTCAGTTTCCTAAATGTATGTTAAAGGAATAGGACTTCATCAAATACAAGGAGATTTCCAACTCTTAAAATCCATTTTCTTAAATTAAAGGGGAACAAAAGCATAAAAAAATACAACAAAATTTTGTGGAAGGGAAAGGCTAGATAAAATTTTTGCTTTTTAGCTTTGGAGAATCAGTCATAAATTGTATTATTATCGATCTGTTGGGGCAATTTTACAGAATGAAATTAAATGGTGTGGGGGAAAAGAAATGTAAGGAGCCTCACAGGTTAGCAATCAGCTTTGTAGAAATGCCTCCCTTGTGCCAATGTACACTAATAAAATACCTCTGCAGGTAGTTCCTTAGGTTCTACATTTCCAGATCTTTGAAGAGACAGGAGATAGGTATAAAAAATTCTACATTGTGGTTCTGACACAAAAATTATTTCATACATTTGAAAATTCAAGCTGAGCTTAAGTAAACATCCTAAGAAAGTCCTATTATATTTTTTGCTTGAAAGTTCAAGATATTGTAATATATTTTGCTTTTTGAAACATAAAATTATATGTTTGTATAAAAAGTTGTTAAATAGGAAAAGATATAACAAAGTTTCATGTTGTCCACTTTAAAATTGGTATTCTAGTAAAAACTATTTCCTTTTTTTATCCAAATAATTTTGACCCTCATTATGTTTGGATGACTGGAATGTATGTGATTCTAGCAATAGGTTGTGCTGGTAAATCTTTAACATAACTGGCTTTCCAGAAAGACAAAAACAATTTAAAAACAACCCTACGATATACTTTTAAATATACTTGGTTCTTACAATATTAATTTTTTCCTTCATTTTCTCAAATTGAGCTCATCAACATAATAACATTCATTTTATTTGTAATATTTCTAAATCTGTGAAGTATAAATGCTCACACTGAAAATTTAATAGTCATTTCTGACAAGCTGTTATAAATTGGCTCCAGCACATCCCTGCCTTCTAGTCTATTTTACTTCATGAAACATGCTTACAGGTAAAAATATGTTCTTCAGTTTAGTGGCATAGTAGATTGAGCACTGGAACTTAGAATAGGAAGTTTTCTAATAAAGTCAAGCCTTAGACACTACCTGTGTGATGCTAAGCAAGTCTCTGTCTGCTTCAGTCTCCTCAACTATAAAATTAGGATAATGACAATACCCATATCTCAGGATTTGAGAGGATTGTAAAAGATAACCTAATTAAACAATTTTAATTTATATTCACTGTATTCATTTTTAGAACTATATCCTCTGCAAGTAATCCTATTAAATACCCAGGATTATAATGATAAATTGTAACTATAGATTTAATAATAGGTAAAAAAATCTCAATTTTTGATTGAAAATGTATATGAGAGTCAGTAATCAAAAATCATATTGTGAGTAAAATAACAAAGAAATTCTTTGGCAACATATCCTTGCCAGTGGAGCTGTTGCGTGTCTCTAGCATTTTGGAATGTGTCCAGACATTATATTTCAGTGAGTATTTAAATACAAGAGTGACCTTGGCCATCTTTATTTTCACCACATATGGAATAGATGATTACTTCATAGAATAGAAATAAGAAATATAATAATAAATGAGAGTCAGTAACCAATGTTAGGGATGGAAGGGAGAGAGAGAGAGAGTCTATGAGGTGAGTCTCTCTTCCAGCTCTCCCCTCAAGCCAAATATATACTGGGAGACTTTGAATGGGTGTCACCCCCAAAACTGGGTGACCTGGATGATTGTGCCACCCCACAGGAGTTGGGGGTGAGGATTCCCTATAAGATGAGGTATGGAATACCCCAATCCAATTCTGAATGAGGGTGGGATTCACATAAGTCTCCCCTGAGGTCATTCAACTTCACAGCAGGTGATCTGGCTTCAAGATGGAGGCAGCCAGATCAAGCTGTGGTTCCCCTTTTCCCTCATAGTCTCTCAGGCACTTTGGAATGCTACCTGACTAATGAATGGCTTTTATTATTTGCAATTCAGGGCTTGGGGAAAGGGGAGAAGGGAAGAGGATTTTGGAGTGTCCTCTTCTCTATTTCTATAAGGTCCATTACTCGAGTGGGAACCTTTGGGGTTTCCTCTCCCAAGCTTCTCCCCTTTCCTCTTCTCTTTCTGTCCTTATTTCTATTTCTATTTCTATCCTTTCTATAATTGTAAGTTTTGAACAAAAGGGGGTCTCTCAGCAAGGTTGGGTAATAGGGGTAGGAGACTTAGAAATCTCTCCCAAAATGGAGTCCAAAGACTCAGATGACTCTATGATTGAAGTCTTGCTGGGTGAGAAGCAATAGGATGCCTTTGACCAGGGAATCGGGGTTTCAATGTCCAAAGAAAGATCCTCAGGAAGCCCTCAGGTCTGGACCGAACTGAGATGTTCTCCTCCTCACTCGCTCAGTCCTCTGTTGGAAGTCCTTCTTTTTTCCTTCCTCCTCTGGAGAATTTCCCAGAATTCCTCTGGTCTCAACTGCCATCAACTGTGACCAACCATCAGCCACTTCTTCTCTGGCTCTTTCTGTCCCACCCCTTTGCACAAATCACATTCTTACAGAAATAGACCTGACCTTTAAGAAGAAAACTTTCAAAAAGAGGAAAACTATATTTGTCCCTTCTGAGAAGAAATATTCAAAAGACCACTCATCTTTTAAGTGGAAAAGAGTATCTGTATAATCTGATTCTATATATAGAAGTTGACAAATAAGCATTGGTTCTTTAGACCACACTGGATAAATATTGGACACTCACACTGTAATTTATTAATAAGACCTTGTTTGGGCTCAGATCATTGCTTTACAGAATTTATTTAATAGGATCATATGAAAAAATTATTTGTAAAGTTTTTAGTATAACAAATAGTAGATATTTAATAGGTGATTCTTCCTACCTCACTTCAGTTCTAGTTAGTACATTGTTCATTCAATTACCTGAGTGAACTAATTAATGCCAGTATTTGAAATATTCAAATTGCCACACTTTCACAACTTCTCTTCTAATACAATTCCATAAACCTTTTTAAAAGAATCTATCCAGCTTGGTGGAGATCTTCACCTTATTATTTTCATATATCAAGGATATCACTACATAATTTTTAAGTCTACCTATTGGTATCCTTTGTTGTGAAATGATGCAGCCAATTCTTGTTCTAATCAAATATGACATTAATAATGTCTACTTGTGCTGAGATAATAATAGTTATTATTTATTTATTATCTACATCTTAGATACTATCTTAACCACTTTATAATTTTTATCTTATTTAATCTGAACAACAATTCTGGGAGATTAGTGTTATTTTTATCATCTCCATTTTAAACCAAAGATAATCACATGCATATCCTTCACATGATAATTTTGGTATACATTGGGACACCTGCAATGTTGACTTTTCTGAGATATGTTATGATTTACGGACCTGGAATTATAAAAAGAATTTTTGTGTTCAAAATAAGACTTCTTGTCAAATGAGTAAGTAAAAGTTTTTTTCCTACTTTATGCCTTCAAAATAATAAAGGTAACTAGAGTAAAAGAAAAAAAACAACTTGAAGAAGTAAGGAAAGAAATATTCACAAGGTAATTGCCATAAACAACAAAATAAAAGAAAGACTTTTTTACAAGACATAATATTTTTAATATGATAACTGTAAAGAGATATCCTTAGAGCTGCTAATTTTGCAACATTTATAAATAAAACTTTTCCAGAGAAAATGAAATGGGGATGTGGAACCATGATGGTGGTGTAGAGCAGGAGCCTTTTAAATCTCTTTTCATGCAATCATTACAAAATATCTCAAAAGGACAGAAATCAAAACTGGAGGAATAAAAATAAGCTATCCCATTGGAAACAGTGTGAAAAGTAGGAAGTGAGTGGTAATTCCCACACTATAAGGGGGAGAAACTGCACTAATCAAAGCACAACCTGATGACCCCCCCACCACTTACCATGCTAGTTAAAGCAAGGGCCAGGAAAATCTTCAAATTCTTGGGGGCTGGCTGAAAGTACCACAGACTTACCCCTGAGGGCTTTGCCAGGCCTTGACAGTGAGACATGAGGATAAAAAACAGAGCTTGGGCAGCAATATGCCCAGCCACAGCTAAGGCAGCAAGGATTGGGAAAAGACCCTTAGGGCAAAACACAGAGTGCAGCTGAAAATCCAAGTGGCAGCAGTTGAGGAATATAGCATCAGGACAAAGTGGTTTAAAGTTCATGCTTCTCAAAGAACATCACAGATCTATCTCTCCTCATGACAGGGAAGGGAAGGTATTATCAACAGAAAGCCCTAAAAGACAGAAGCTAAGAAAGCAATGACTATCAACATGCAGGAATCTTGAGCCTCTAATGGCAAACGGATTAAGCAACAGCAAAATACGCTCTTGATATTGGAAAATCTCTATGGAGAAAAAGAGCAAAATACAGAAGCAATAGTAGAAAGTGAGAAGCAAACACATCCAAACTTTCCCCCAAAATAGAAATTGGTTATAAGTTCTGGAGGAACTCAAAAAGGAGTGAAAGAACCAAGTAAGAAAGATATAATTAAAAATGGGAAGAAAGGTGGGAAAAAGAAATTAAAGTAATAAAAAAGAAAATAACAGCTTAAAAGACAAAATTGTCCATATAGAAAAAGAGGCACAGAAATAAATGGAAATAATAAGCAAATTGGAGATCAGAATTGACCTGCTAGAAGCCAAGAAAAGTAGGATAGATCAATCTAAACAGGGAAATCAAAAGATCATAGCTGAAAACCAGTCTCTAAAGACTAGAATTGGGCAAATAAAGCTAATGATCTCATGAGACAGCAAAACTTAATGAAGCAAAATCAAAAGAATGAAAAATATAGAAGGAATCACGAAATATCTCATTTGAAAGACAACTGACCTAGAAAACAGATCCAGTAGGGATATTTTGAGAATTATTGGTCTACCTGAAAACCTAGGGGGAAAAAACACATAACCTTTGGCATCATTTTACAAGAAATTATCCAAGAAAACTGCCCTAATATTCTTGGACAGGAGAGCAAAATAGACATTGAAAGAATCCCTAGATCAGTTCCTACATTAAATCCCCAAAAGACAACCCCCAGGAAAGTTATAACCAAATTCAAGAGCTTCCAGGCCAAGGAGAAACTACTGCAAATGGTCAGAAAGAGACAATTCTGATATTAAGGAGCCCCAGTCAAGATTAGACAGGATCTGGCAGCTTCCACCATAAAGTAACATGAGGCTTAGAATATGATATTCAAGAATTCAAGAAAATTAAATCTACAACCAAGAATCACCTACACATCAAAACTAACTATATACTTTCAGGAGGAAAGTATGGGCATTTAATAAAATTTCCAATCATTTCTAAAGAAAAGACCAGAACTAAATGGAAAATGTGATGTTTAAATATAAAATTCAAGAGATCCATAAAAAGGTAAAAAAAAAAAAGAGGGGAAAAAACTTAAGGACTTCAATAAGGGCAAATTGATCATATACCTATATGAAAAATTATATCTGTAACTATTAAAAATTGCTTTCATTATCATGGTAGATAGAAGAAATATTCACTGGCAGAGGTTGTGGTATTAAGATATTTAAGATGACATGTAAAATATGGGTGGGGATTAAAAAGAGAATGGTACTAAGAGAAACTAGAAGGAAGATATAAAATAGGATAAATTATACCACATAAGGAGACACATGTGAGGAAGAAGAATACCATTATAAGAAGGCGAAGAAAATAGTAGTGATAGGTAATACTTAAATCTTACTCTGAGGAGAATCCAATCAGTTCTGAGAGGAAAACTCAGCCATCTACTGGGTTATAGAATTCTATCTTACCTTTCAGAGAAGTTAAAAAGGAATAAGGAAGATCAGAGGTTAAGGGCAGGGAGTATTTAAAGGAATGGAAATGTTGGGGGTGGTGATTAACAGACCTTAAAGAGAAATAGGTAGGAAATAAAAAGAGATGAGGTGGGAAGGAAAGTAAAATAAGGTTGGGGAAGATGGGGACTGATGAAAAGCAAAATATTGGTATGGAAGGAAATAGTGAAAGAAGAAAGGGCAGGATTAAAAGAGGAAATCAAAATGATGGAGAATACATAAGTTGTAAAGATGATTTTGAAAGAGAATGGGATAAATTCACCCATGAAAAGGAAACAGATAGCAGTGTGGATTAAAAATCAAAATCCTATTATATGCTGTCTACGAGAAACACCCGTGAGCCAGGTAGATACACACAGGATAAAGGTAAGAGTCTGGAGCAGAATTTATTGTGCATCAACTGGAAAAAAGAAGGCAGGAGTCTCAATCAAGATATCTGAAGAAGCCAAAGTAAAAATAAATTTGATTAAGGAGATAAGGAATGTAATTACATCCTGATAAAAGCAAGTATAGACAATGAAGAAATATCAGTACTCAACAAGTATCCACCAATCGGTATAGCATCCAGATTTTCAAAAGAGAAAGTATTGGAACTTAAGGAGGAAATAGATAGTAAAACTATACTAATGAGAGACCTCATGCTTCCTCTTTCAGATCTAACTAATTCAAACCCCAAAATAAGAAAGAAGTAAGAGATGTGAATGAAATCTTAGAAAAAATTAGAGTTAATAGATACATGGAGAAAAGTAAATAGGAATAAAAAGGAATATACCTTCTTTTCAGCAGCACATGGTACATATGCTAAGATTGACCATGTACTAGGGCATAAAAACATTGCAAACAAATACATTGAAACAGAAATATTAAATGCAACTTTTTCAGATCATGATGCAATAATAATTATAATTGCTACAGGTACACAGATAGACAAATTAAAATTAATTGGAAATTTAATAATCTTATTCTCCAAAATATGTGGGTTAAAAAAGTAATAATTACTTACTTAATTGAAGAGAACAACAATGAGGAAAAAAGATCAAAATTTATGAGATATAGCAAAAGAAGTACACAGGGGAAAATTTATATCCCTGAGTGCCAATATTAACAAAACAGAGAAAGAGGAGATGAAAAATTTGGGTATGCAATGAAAAAAATCATAAAAAGAACAAATAAAAAACCCTCATATAAAGATCAACTTTGAAATCCTAAAAAATAAAAAGGAGAAATTAGTAAAATTGAATGTAAAAGAACTACTGAACTAATAAATAAGACAAGGAGCTGGTATTTTGAAAAAAAAAAAAACAAATATTGAGGGAGTATTGGGTAATCTATTAAGAAAAAAAAGAAGAAATGTAAATTAACAGTACCATGAATGAAAAGGTTCATTTTACCTCTAATGAAGAAGAAATTAAGGTAATTATTAAGAATTATTTCACCCAATTATATGGAAATAAACATGGCAATCTAGGTGAAATGGACAAATATTTACAAAAATATAAATGTCCTAGATTAGCAGAAGAGGAAAGAGAATTCTGAAATAACACCATATCAGAAAAAGAAATTGAACGAGCCTTTAAAGAACTTCCTAAGAAAAAAATCACCAAGACCAAATAGATATACAAGTGAATTCTATAAAACATTTAAAGATCAATTAATCCCAATACTCTACAAACTCTTTGAGAAAATACTCAAAGAAGGAGTCTTATTAAATAATTTTTATGGTACAAATATGGTTCTGATTCCCAAGCCAGGAAGACTAAAATTAGTGAAAGACAACTATAGAGCAATATCCTTAATGAACATTGATGCAAAATTGTTAATAAAATACTAACTAAAAGGCTAAAGCAATTTATCACAAATATTATTCACTATGACCAGGTGGGATTTATACCAGGAGTTTGAGGATGGTTTAATATTAGGAAAACCATCTGTGTATGTGAACATATCAATAACCAAACCAACAGAAATCATGTGATTATCTCAATAGATGCAGAAAAAGCCTTCAACAAAATATAATACCCATTCCTATTGAAAGCACTAGAAAATAGAAAAAATGGGCCTTTCCTAAAAATAACGTATAGTATTTATTTAAAACCATTAGCAAGTATCATCTGCAATGGAGATAAGTTAAATGTCTTCCCAATAAGATCAGGAGTGAAGCAAAAGGTGCCCATTATCAGTTCTATTTAATATTGTACTAGAATGCTAGCAGTAGAGATTAGAGAAGAAAAAGAAATTGAAGGGATCAAAATAGGCAATGAGGAAATTAAATTGTTACTCTTTGCCGATGACATGATGATATACCTAGAGAATCTGAAAAAATCAAATAGAAAACTAGTAGAAGTAATCAATAACTTTAGCTAAGTTGCAGAATACAAAAATAAACTCACATAAATCATCAGCATTCCTATATGTTTCCAACAGAACTCAGGAGCAAGAGTTAGGAAGAGAAATTCCATTTAAAATCACTCTAGACAATATAAAATATCTGGAAATCTACTTGCCAAGATCAGTTCAGGAATTATAACTACAAAACATAATAACATAACTACAAAACACTCTTCACACAAATGAAATTGCATACAATCTATTAGAAAAACGTCAGTTGTTCATGAGTAGGATGAACTAATATAATAAAAATGACAATTCAACCTAAATTAATTTACTTATTCAAATGCCAGTGCCAAAAAACTTCAAATCATGAAGTTCATCAGGAAGAACAAAAGATCTAGAGCATCAAGGGAACAAAAAAAAATGTGAAGAATGGAGGTCCAGCATTATCAGATCTCAAACTATACTATAAAGCAGTGATCATCGAAACAATATGGAACTGGTTTTGAGATAGAAGGGTGAATCAATGTAATATACTTGGAGTAAATGAACTCAGCAAGGCAGTGTTCAATAAACCAAAAGATCCAAGTTTTTAGGACAAGAACTTGCTATTTGACAAAAACTGCTGGGAAAATTGGAAAACAGTATGAGAAAAATTAGAGTTAGGTCAGCCTCTTACATCCTATCCCAAGATGTATTCAAAATGGGTAAAATACATAAATATAAAGAGTGAAATCATAAATACATTAAATGACCTAGAATCATATGACTGTCAGATATATGGGAAAGGAAAGAATTTAAGGCCAAACAAGTGAAAGAAAGAACATTGCAAAATGTAAAATGAATGACTTTGATTATATCAAATTAAATAGGGTTTTTTTAAAAAAAAATAAAACCAATGCAACCAGAATTAGAAGAAAAACAACAAACTGGGAACAAATTTGTTATAATAAAAGCCTCTGATAAATGTCTAATTTGTCAAATGTTTAAGGAGCTAAGTCAATTATACTAAAAATCCAGCCATTCCCCAATTTACAAATGATCAAGGGAAATGAATAGGCAGTTTTCAAATATAGAAATCAAAACTATCAATAAGCATATGAAAAAGTATTCTAAATTTCTCATTGTTAGAGAAATTCAAATAAAAATAGCTCTGAGGTACAATCTTACACCTAGCAGATTGCCCAATATGGAAGCAAAGGAAACTGATACATTTTGGAGGGAATGTGGCAAAATTGGGATACTAATACACTGTTCATAGAGCTGTGAATTGGTCTCACCATTCTGGAAGGCAATTTGGACTATGCTCAAAGGGCTTTAAAAGAATGCATACCCTTTGACTTAGCAACACCTCTGCTAGGTTTGCACATGAAGGAGATAATATGAAAAATATTTGTACAAAAATATTCATAGTGATACTCTTTGTGGAGGCAAAAAAATGTAAAATGAAGTGTTGTCCCTTGATTGGAGAATGGCTGAACACATTGTAGTATATGGTGGTGATGAAACACTATTATGCTGTAAGGAATGATGATCTGGAGGATTTCTATATGAAATGGGATACATTCAATGAACTGATGCAGAGAGAAAATGAACAGAACCAGGAGAACATTGTACACAGAAAGTAAAATATTGTGCAACAATCCAATGAAATGGATTTCGCTACTAGTAGCAATGAAACAAGACAGGATACTCTTGAAGGATATATGGGAGAGAATGCTAACCACAATGAGAGAAAAAACTATGAGAGTAGAAATACAAAAGAAAAACATATGCCATCACTTATCACATGTATATATGGCAATGTGACTTGGGGGTTTAGGCTTTATAAGATTGCTTTATAGCAAAAATGAATAATATGGAAATAGGTATCAAGTGATAACATTTGTACAACCCAGTGGAATTGCTTTTTGGCTCTGTGAGGAGGAAGGGAAGAGAGGAGGGAAAGAAAATGAATCATGTAAACATGGAAAATATTCAAAATAAATTTAAGTGAATGGTAGAGCCAAAAGTTTTAAATATAGTGAATCAACAAGAAATATTTGAAGTCTAATGTTGAAAAATTGATACATTGTTTGAATGCTATAAAAACTAAAATAATTCTTGAAAAGATAGCTCAGCAAAATAACCCAAGAACTATTTGTTTCCATGAAAAATATAACAAAACAAACAATGGCTTACAAAAATGGAGAAATTTTAATTATAACTCTGTGTAATGAGATCAGTTTCTCTATAAAATAAAAAAAATTGAATAGCGCATTATATTCAAAACCAAATATTTTCATTCATAAAAGGAAAAAACACACATTAAGATTCACTTAGAAATAAAATAAATGTTTATGATGGAACTTATCACACTTAAGCTATCTCTTAAAAAATGAGAATATTAATCAGGGTTTTTTTTTACAGCAATAGTTAAAATATAATTTACAGAAACTAGCAAAGAGGGAAAATACATTGATATTAAAGGCACTGAAACAATACAAAACATATATACATACTAAGTGATATATCAACTATATATCTAAAAGAAAAATGGCATTGAATTTGCAAAATACACAATTAGTAAAATGCCCTGAATATTTAATATAACTGAACAGTAAATGTGTATGCCTTTTTTTAGTATCACTTTATGTTACAAAAACTGTTAATTTATTGCAAGTAAATAACTCATAAATTAATATAAAATGCTAAACATATCATTTTAAATCATCACACAATAACATTATAATAATAAGGAGCATATGGACCAAAACCACAAATGGTACTAAATAATGTTTTTTGACTAAATATTAGTTCCAATAACAAATAACAGAACTAATACACAATTATAATGTGGAAAATGAACCACCAGGAAAATATTCCCAAATATGTGAGATTCAGGGAAAGCAGAATATAGATGATATGTGTTAACTTATATGAACAAAATAGAGAAAAGAATTGAGAATAGCTTCCAACATATATAGACATATACAAAATAAAATCCACATATTAAGTAAAAAATTTAATTCCCAAATGAGTATAAAATATGTTCTTAGACTCAGAGGAAATAACATTTTTGAAACACATATAATATTATTTGATTAAAATAATTTAAAAATAGGATAAATCAATAAATAATTTTATGAGCGAGACACAGACAGGAAGACATTAAGTACTTACCATAAGTCAAATACTGTTCTCAGTGCTTTAGAAATATTATTCTTTTGATCTTCACACACACACACACACACACACACACACACACAATTTGGAGATTTGTGCTATTTTTATCACTTTTATAAAGTAGAAAAAATGAGGACCATGGTGTAAATCACATTTGAACTCAGATCTTCCTCATATTTGGCCCAACTCTCTCTCCACTAAATCATGTAGGTCATTCCAATAAATGATATTCAATGAAATAAATCAGAGAGAACAATAAATCAATAGACAAAAATGTGAAAAGCTGAATTTAGATCAAATTATCAGGAAATAAGGAAATTGATGAGATATAATCTCCATTTACATACCAATAGTGGAAAGCAAACATATTAGTTGGGTGTATATTTCACAAGAAAAAAGAATACAAAAATTATTTTTGTTTTTTAAAATATAATTGTTAAATAACCCTCTCTCACAAATAGAAATTGAGTGAGTTATAGGTAAACTTTTTAAAGCCTGGAGAAGAATAGAGGTAGAGGTAAAATGGATATTAAATATTTGCTATCAAATATTTTTAAAAACCTTCATGAAAACATAACTGCAAAAATAAAGAGATAATCTTTACAAATCTACCCAAGAGAAAAGTATGTTTTGAATGCCACGAACCAGAAATAATAAAGTGGAGAAATTAACTTTATTACAATATCACTAATGAATATTGAAGCAAAATTATTAAAGTATTAGCCATGCTCTTAAAGCAAAACATACACTAATTACTCATTCTGAGTAGGTTGGAGTAATACTAGGTCTGCAAGTATGGTTAGGCATTAGAAAAACTCTAAATATAATATTAACAAAAAATGTATCAATAGAAAAACAACAAAAATTCAAAATTCCTTATGTTAATGAATTTTTAAAAAGGACATGAATTATAGAGTGAACTTTTTATTTTATTGGTATAGGGCAGTGATGGGCAAACTTTTGAAAGAGGGAACCAAAGGAAGGGAAATGCTCATCTGTCAATTTCTAAGGCAACTCTTTCTAAGTTTCATTGTATTGTATCCTACTCATTGTATTCATCAGATTAGGAATAATGTCACCTGGCCATATAGAACTTTTCAGGGGGCCTCCTCTGTCCCACAGGTTGTAGTTTGTCTATCACTGGCATAGGGGATTCTCAGATGAAGAAATTTTCTTGACTAGTGCATGCATTTTATTTTTTATTTTATTAATTAATTAAGAAGATTTTCTATGGTTACATGCTTCAGGTTCTTTCCCTCCCCTCTTACCCTCACCCTCCCTGAGCTGATGAGCAATTCCAGTGGGTTATACATGTATCATTGTTCAAAACCTATTACCATATTATTAATATTTTTAATAGAATGATTATTTAAAATTTAAAAAGCCCAGATATATAACCATTGAACCACATGATTGATGACATGTTTTTCTTCTGCATTTTTACTCCCACAGTTCTTTCTCTTGATGTGGGTAGCATTCTTTTTCAGAAATTCCTTTGGATTGTTCTAGATCATTGCATTACTAGTAGTAAAGAAGTCCATTACATTTTATTGTGCCACAATGTAAAATTTTCTGGGTACAATGTACTCCTGGTTCTGCTCTTTCTGTTCTGCTTCAATTCCTGGAGGTCTTTCCAGTTCACATTGAATTCCTCCAGTTAATCATTCTTTTCAGCAAAATAGTATTCCATCACCATCTTATATAAAATTTGTTCAGCCATTCCCCAATCAAAGGACAAGCCTTTATTTTCCAATTTTTTGCCAATACAAAGAGCGTGTCTATAAATATTGAACAGGTATTTTTCCGTTTTTTTGCTTTGGTGTATAAACCAAGCAGTGCTATTGCTGGATCAAAGGCTTTTAAATCCCTTGGGTATAGTTCCAAATTGCCCTCCAGAATGGTTGGTTCAATTCACAATTCCACTAGCAGTATATTAGTGTCCCAATTTTGCCACATCCCCTCCAATATTTATTATTTTCCTTTACTGTCATATTGTTCAATTTGCTGAATGGGAGGTGGTACCTCAGAGTTATTTTGATTTGCATTGCTCTAATTATGAGACATTTAGAACAGTTTTTTAAGGCTTATTGATAGTTTTGATTTCTTTAACTGAAAACTGCCTATTCATGTGCCTTGACCATTTATCAATTGTGGAATGGCTTGATATTTTGTACAACTGACTTAGGTCCTTATAAACTTGAGAAATTAGACCTTTGTAAGAGATTTTTGTTATAAAGATTTTCCCCCAATTTGTTGCTTTCCTTCTAATTTTGTTTGCATTGGTTTTGTTTCTATAAAACCTTTTTATTTAATGTAATCAAAATTATTAATTTTTCATTTTGTATTATCCTCTATCTTTTGTTTGGTCTTTACTTCTTTCCCATAGATCTGACAGCTATACTATATTCTATGTTCATGTAATTTACTTATAATTTCCCTCTTTCTATTTAAGTCATTTACCCATTCTGAATTTATCTCGGTATGAGATGTTGACATAAATCTAATCTGTTCTATACTGTTTTCCAATTTTCCCAGAAGTTTTTGTCAAATAGTTAGGATCTTTGGGTTTATTGTACATTATCTTGCTGAGGTCATTTACTTCAAGTAAATTACATTGATCCACCCTTCTGTCTCCTAATTAGTACCATATTGTTTTGATGATCACTTCTTTATAGTACATATTAAGATCTGGTACTGCTAGGCCTCTATCCTTCACATGTTTTTTCACTAATTCCCTTGATATTCTTGATCATATGTTCTTCCAAATGAACTTTGTTTTAATTTTTTTTAATTCTATAAAAATATCTTGGTAATTTAATAGGTATGGGACTGAATAAATAAATTAATTTTGGTAGGATTGTTTATTAGTTCATCCTACCCATGAAGAAATTATGTTTTTTCCAATTATTTAGATTAGTTTTAGGTGTGGAAAGTGTTTTGTAGTTGTATTCATATAATTCCTGTGTTTGCCTTTGCAAAAAAAAAATTCTTGGATATTTTATTTGGTTTAGGGTAATTTTAAATGAAATCTCTCTAACTCTTGCTGCTGAGTTGTGTTCGAAATATATAGAAATGCTGATGATTTATGTGGGTTTCTTTTGTATCCTGCAACTTTGCTAAGGTTGTTGATTATTTCCACTAGTTTTTTATTTGATTTTCTCAGATTCTCTAGGTATACCATCATGTCATCTGCAAAGAATGGTAATTTAATTAACTCATTGCCTACTTTGAATCCTTCAATTTCTTTTTCTTCACTAATTGTTACTGCTAGCATTTCTAGTACAATATTAAAAAAGAAGAGGTGAAAATGCAAATGTTTGCTTCACTCCTGATCTTATTGGCAAGGCTTCTAGCTTATCCCCATTGCAGATGATACTTACTGATGGTTTTAAATATATACCAATTATTATTTTTAGGAATGGCCCATCTATTTGTATACTTTCTGGTGCTTTCAATAGGAATGGATGTTGTAGTTTGTCAAAGGATTTTTCTGCATCTATTGAGATATTCAGGTGATTTCTATTGTTTTTTTTATTGATATGGTCAATTATATGAGTGGATTTCCTAATATTAAACTGTCCTCACATTCCTGGTATAAATACTACCTAGTCATAGTGAATAATCCTTGTGATAACTTGCTATAGCCTTTTTTTTTTAAAACCCTTGTACTTCGGTGTATTATCTCATAGGTGGAAGATTGGTAAGGGTGGGCAATGGGGGTCAAGTGACCTGCCCAGGGTCACACAGCTGGGAAGTGGCTGAGGCCGGGTTTGAACCTAGGACCTCCCGTCTCTAGGCCCGACTCTCACTCCACTGAGCTACCCAGCTGCCCCTTGCTATAGCCTTTTATCTGGAATTATATTTAAGATTTTTGCATCTAAGTTCATTAAGAAGATTGTTCTGTAGTTATCTTTCTCTACTTTTGGTCAGCCTGACTTTGGAATCAGTACCATATTTGTGTCATAAAAGGAATTTGGTAAAACTCCTTTTCTTATTTATGTCAAATATTTTGCATGATGTTGGGTTTAGTTGTTCATTAAATGTTTGAAACCATTTACTTGTGAATCCATCTAGCCCTGGGGATTTTTTCTTAGGGAGTCCATTGATGGCTTGTTCAACTTCTTTTTCTGAGATGGGATTAAATATTCTATTTCCTCTTTTGTTAATCTAGGCCGGTGATGGCTTAGATGTCAGCACTGACACGTGTAACCATTTTTGATTACATGTGGTCGCATACAGAGAAGTATGGGGCCATATGCCAAGGATGAAACATTTGCTGTAGTGTAGTGTAGACACTCTATGTGCTAGAGATGACAATTCTACCTATATTAATTTACCTATTTTGGTTTATTAAATACAGTTATATATTACAATTATACATTTTTGTTATTTAATCTATAAATATCACAAATTTATGTTTGTTTGTTTTTTCGTGAAGTGACATACCATCCAAGTAATGCTCGTTTTTTTGGCGAATTTTGACATACCAAGCTCAAAAAGTTGCCCATCTCTGATCTAGGCAGTTTATATTTTTGTAAATATTCACCTATTTCACCTAGATTATAATATTTATTGCCATATGGTCAGGCAAAATAGTTCTTAATAATTTCCTTAGTTTTTTCTTCATTAAAGGTAAGGTCTCTCTTTTCTTCTTTGATACTGTTAATTTGATTCTCTTCTTTCTTTTTTTATTAGATTAAGCAGCACTTTATTTTATTTGTTTTTTTTCAAAGTACCAGTATCTAGTCTTATTTATTAGTTCAATAGATCTTTTACTTTCAATTTTATTAATTTCTCCTTTGATTTTTAGGATTTCCAATTTGGTTTTTATTTTGGGATTTTAAAATTATTCTTTTTAAGTCTCATTAATGCATGCATTTTACAGATCATATAATTATTTATCTTTAAAAGCCCTAAAAAGCAACAACATGAAGTAATACAACAGATGAATTCAATAATGTAGAATAAATAATCCTCATTTTTTGTCTTTGTACTTGAAAAAAAGGAGAGGAAATTGAGTGTAAAGCAAAACTTATTAAATATCTTGACATTATATTATATGGTGACTACTATAAAACAGTGGTTATAGATAGAAAGGAAAACCAAAGTAAGAAAAAATATTCAATAATTATGGTAGACCTTAACAATAAAATAAAATTAGTTTTGTACATTAATATTTATATTATTCAAATTACAAAAGGGATAATTTATAGATGGAAACAAAAGAACAAAATTAATTTTATGAAATAAAAGTTCAAAAGCATCAAGGGATAGATGAACCCAACCCCCCAAAAAAAGAAAGAGGAAAATTTAGCATTAGAGTTTCACTTGCTATATTAAAAAGATGTAAATATTTAAACTATCAGTTTATATTTCAAAAATGGAAATAGACCAAGCTACAAAGCCAGATGAGAAAGGCTGAGGTCCTGAATATCTAATGTTCAATAAAACAGACTCAAAAACAGGGAAAGGGACTCTATTCAAATAGGCATTGCTATGAAAACTGGAAAAAATTCTACTGAAAAAATGAACTTAGCTTAATATGTTATGTCACATATGATAACTGATTCTAAATGAAAAATTATTCTTCATAAAATATGAAAAAGTGAATATTATAAGGTAGAAAGAATTGCAATCTGATACAATAGAAAGCATCATTAAAATAATCTAGACTATCTTGCTGACAAAATTTAAATATGACATTGATCTGCAGGTTATATTCACCAGTATGGTCCCTTCTTATTAAATAGAAGTTATCCTAAAGACTTTCACAAATAAGTAACCCTTTTTATCTAAGCTGATAGAAAACAGAAACCTGAGAATTAATAAGCTTTGCAAAAATAACATAAAATAAACAGTGAATTTTCTTTACTTAAGAGTTATCTTAATTTAACCAAGAGAAAGTCCTCAATCTTAAGCAAGGAGCAATTCCTGATAATCTCTTGGGAGGTAAATTAGAAATAAGAGCTATATTAGCAAAATGATGGCTTCACTTCCTCTATCTTTCTGCAAGACAATCTTTCTCTTGCCTTTTCCTGAAATCAGTCACAAGACAATCTGGAATCACATATAACTGTTAATGAAAGATTGAAGAATGTGTTTGTTCTAAAGAGACCCCACACCACTCTTACTCCGTACACACGCATGCATTCTTTCCAGTTACAACATTTTCTCAGAAAAATGCTCTTGACAAGACTGGAAGAGTTTATTAATTTGTATTGGAAATATTTTTCTGGAAGAGAATTTTTAAATCAGTTTTGTTTTACTGATAATTTCTTTTTGTTAGTTAACAAACAATTCAGAAATCTAACATTTTTTGCTTTTTTAAAAAATCATATGAGGGTAAAGATATGATTTGTGATAGATGTCACCTGTGAAATCCTATTTCTTCCTTTTTCATATTCTTATCAGATTGTCACAAAATAAGTAAATAATCACATAACACTTTTATACAGATTGGGAAAAGAGGCATTTGTTGTTAGTATTCTTGCCTTTCTGCCAGTTTTTCTATTACTTTGAGTATCCTTATTCAGATACCTTCTGAATAAATTCCTTAGTATCATCACAACTATGTTATCTTAGCAAATCAACACAGATTATGTCCTAAACCTAATCCTGTGAATTTTCTTTCAGTCATTTTAGATTAAACTGGGAAGGTCCTGTATAGTATTCCGGGGCCTAATGCAATCAGATACATATTATTAAAAAACAGGAGGATCAGGAAAACATATTTATTAATATAGTATTCCTTTCCTTTGTGCACAAGAGAAACTCTTTTGACAATGGTGATTATCTTTGACAAATATGTCTCCCCTATTTATATTTGATGGATTGTTCATTACAATATGCTCTCCATGGTCATGTTTGTAAAATAATTTCATATTTTTCAAAACATGTATACAGTAGATATCTTATTCATAGAAAATAGTTACCTTTCCTCCTAACAAGTTAAGAATGTTTAATTAAACAAACAATATATAAGTCATGAAATTATTCATTATGCCTCTGTCATTTTTTAAATTCTAATTATACAATATATAAAATATTGATATAGAAAAAGATGTATTAAAATCTCCTATTTTGATCAATTGTATCCTGAATCACCCACAAAATATTCTCATATAAATTAAAGAGATGAAAATTAAAATAGTTCCTCCTTTTTTTACCTTCCCTTCTATTGGTAATAATATTCCCAATGATCATTTCCATCCCTTATATTTTCTATTCACATGGTTATAAAATATAGGTCTTCATTCCTGTTAAGTAACTAGAAGTATGTGTGTGTGTGTGTGTGTGTGTATTTAGGGATAGGTGTATGCACACATTTAGGATAAAGGAAGTTGTACAATATAAAATAAATGGTACATTTACTTTAGGCAAGTGGGTAGAGGTGTCTCCAGTCTGAATGATCTTTCCTGAGTACTGTAACATGACAGAATTATGCCTTTTGTGAAAATTCACCTCAATGCCCATCTCCAAGGTCCAGAATCCTTGGAACACCTTTCCTTATTTATAAACCGCTCCCAAAGTTGTGCTAGTCATGCAGAGTTTACTGTTCCATGGCCTTTGTGGATATAAATAATTTTTAGAGTAATTTAAAAATATTTAGAAATGATAAGTTTTTCTAATCCATTTAATAACTCATTTCAACTCCAAAGGAGATAGACTTCATGTGCACTTTAAAGTATATGTGTTTAGGCATAGGCAACATGTTGATTGATTTTGCTTAATAACACTTCTTTGTTACCAGGGAAGGTTCTAGTCAAGGAGTTATAATTATTGGGGAAAAGACAAATATAAAAAAAAAAATCAATAGAACAAAGGGAATTTATTTTCTAATTTCCTTAAAATTTTGTGATTCTATTAAAAAAGTAAAGATATGGCATCTTCATTTGTTATCTTAAAAAAAATGGCATGATTTAAATTTTTGGCTTGAGGGAAGTGATACTACAGTTATTCCTTCCATATAAGGAGAGTTAGGGGCATGATAATCTGGAAAATTCATGTAAAATTTCTTGACTATCTCTTCATAAAAGAGAAGAAATTTGTATATTTTTTCTGCGCTATTTACAGTACCTTATTGTAAATTTTGAGTTAAATATACATTTCTGAATTTCTAAACTTTTCCTGACCTCTTCCTTCATGTGGCATCTGTGGCTTCCACCAAACTTCCAAAAATCCCCACTTAATTTGTTATGCTAACACATGATATATCAAAATCATGATGATGAATGTTGTGATGTGGAAGAGATAACTGTATATTATTTTACCTGAATGTTTTTTTATTCCTTTACTTAATAACATTTCTCTGCTAAAGGCCTGAGAATGTGGGTTTGAAGATTACTTGGATATAGCCCATTGATGTCCCATAAATAGGGATAGAAACATTTTCAAAGGACTTTTTTGGCCTATATTCAAAAACTAACATCCAAAGGTATATGAATTATGGAATGGGAATTTTTTCTTCCTACCAATGAGATATATTGGCTAAGTAATCCTAACATGTCAAGATTAAGTTGAATCTCACAAAAGTTGCTCACCTGTATTAACATGATAAATATTCTTACCCAGTATTTCCCTTTATTTTTGATCCATTGGCATAGACCCCACATCTATTACCAGTCTGCTTCAGCACTAATGTGTGGTTGCTATTCTTTCCCTGAATATTTCTTTTTCTTTGTTTATATATACTTATGAGAGAGAGATGGAGACAGAGATAGGCAGAGACTTAAATTTCATCATAACATTATTTAACTGTTGGTAACTTGTTCCTGAAAATTTCATCATATTCAACATATTCAAAGTGTTCCTTGCTCACCAGAGGCTGGTTCCATAGCTTACAATTTAAAATTTCATGACTTAGCTAGCTTTTACTAAGGACTCAAATCTTTAGAAAAAGTAAAATGTTATAAATATTTTGATTTTGACTGTGCAGCAGTTGCTGCAAAATTAAACCTTGAAAAGAATACTTTTATCTTTACTGCATCAAATGTTTACTTCCAAATTTCTGGCTTGGAAAGAATTTTGAATATGCTATCTTAAGGAGCAGGAAGGCCAAAGCCAGCTCTAACTTTTACTTTCAGATTTTTTAGAGCATTATGGGCTAGTATGTGAAAGGAAATGTGGCATATCTATAAAGTATAACACCTAATATTCCACAAGGATATAAGCAAAGGAACTAACGAAAGTGTATCTGGAACAAGGTGATACTTAACTTTGGTGAAGGGGCAGAGTCTAGCTGCACATGGACAACTAAATGAAATGATGCCAAAAGCTTTCATCTTTTTATCCAAATTGTATTTAGTAAACTTCCCCCAGACATACCATAAAATATTTCAACATGAATGGAGATGACCAGCAACTAATATCTGACATGACATGGGGATTCTGGTTCAAATTAAAAGGATATTTGGTGGTTCAGAAATACAGAACATGACTAAGTCAGAGTTTATCTTTTAAGGGTAGGATGAATGAGGAAGGGGAAGATATCATATATGGATTTGACTGATAGAAATAGGAAATCCATTCTCTATAATAACATTAACATTTATAATTTTACAAATTTAATGTATAGTATTTTATAGTACAAAGATGAGAATATTTAATTTTAGGCACTTATTTTTCTGATATTGTTAATGAGGTAAATTTTTATCTATTATTGCTGAAGAACTGGTGCAAGGGATAACTGAAGAAAACTGTTATTATAAAGGGAAATAGATTCATCATCATGTTCAATGAAGAGGTAAGGGATTAATCTCAGGATTCATTTTTATACTCAAGATAGGTGTGTTTGTTTGTGTACATACATATGTATATGTATACAAAAACCTCAATCACACTGGATTTTCCACTGTGGAGAATCTATAGAAGAACATAAACAATATTCCTTAAAATGATTGTCTGAATCCATTGTGATTTGTACAAATTGAAGGAATTCACTCATTAATGAGATCAGAAACATACTAAAATATTCATATATAACATTATTAAAATCTTTTTTGCATGTTGCTTTGATTAGTAATGGGAATGTAGAAATCTTTTTTCTTAGGTACTGCCAAATATTCATCAAACAGTTTTTAAAACAGGCAAATTTTACCCTTACACAATTATGATGGAACTAATTTACATAAAAATTCTAGGGTTAGACCACATTTGGAAGACTGTGTTCAATTTTAACACAACATTGTTTATTATTAAATTAAACAATTATTTTTTCCAGATTACTTTCAATACAATTTAAAATGTTCCTTTTAAGATATTTTGCTATCCATGTTCTCTCCCACATATCCACCTCCCCAAGAAGGCAAGTAATATGATGTAATATGAAAGGGAATTTTTATTCCCCTTATCTATTTTAAGTTAATTAATCAAATATTTGGAGTGCTCCACTCTTTTAACAATCAATCAGGAACTTGAAGATTCTTTTGATAAAAGTTCACATCTTCAGAAGACAAGAGGTGTATCCCACAGACACTGCCCCCTGGGCAATAAAAGTCACATTAAGAAACATTGATTAGTTCCTGAGATATGATAGACCTCAGCCCATGGTGAAAAGGAGAAACTAGAGAGACTTGAAGTGGGGCAGAGAAAATTGCTTATAAAAAAGTCAGTCAAGGGCATTCTGATTCATTCTACTGTCTTGGTGGTTCTTGCTGAAGGAGGACTTCTGCACTGGTGTCTCTGAGTTGGAGAGTCTTCTGTGCTAGAGGGATTCTTCTGCCTTGGACTTCTGCTTTGGAGACTGATTCTGCACTGGTAAGACTCTTGCTGAAGAGACTATCATGACTCCTGGTTGGAGATCAGGACCTAAGGTAGCCTTTGTCAGAGTTGAGCTGAATTTCTTCAGATTGGCAATTATAGCTAGGTATTTAGCTAGGAAACATGTTCTGTCTCCTTCCTACATTTCCCTCTTACTATCTCTACCCTGCTGCAATAAAGCTATTAAAACTACTAATATGCTCATAGTTTATTTTTTAATTATTATAAATGGCAGCCACAATAACTTTTTAACTCATAAATTTAGTCAAAGCCATTTTAACCCTTACAAGTATATACCTATATTATCATATAATATACATTTCTCTTTTCATCATATTGTAAAAGCAGACACATTGCTTATACTAGAGAAAAATTCAGAGGAAATAAGGAACAATATTTTTAAATTTGCATTTTGAATCTATTCCTTCTATGTCAGTGCATGACCATTTTAATTTTGTCATGTGTCTCTTAAAGTTGTTCTGGTACCTTGCCTTTTTGATGACAATTGTCATTTATGGTTAATCATTGTACATTATTGTTACTACATACAATGTTATCTGCTTTCGGCTTACTTCACTTTGCATCATTTCATTATGAGTCTTTCCAGGGTTTTTTTTTTTTTTGTTTTTTTTTGTGATCCTCCTCTTCATCATTTATTATGATACAATAGTATTCCATCACAAACCACCACAAAAAGAAGATACTATAAATATATTTTTTGTTCAAATAGGTTCTTTTCCACTATCTTTACTCTATTTCAAGTATAGACCTAATAGCAGTATTGCTGGGTCAAAGGGCATACACATTTTGTTGGCCCTTTGGGTATTGTTCAAGACTGCTCTCTAGAAGGGTTGTATCATTTTGCTACTCTATCAGCATTTAATTAGTGTTCCGATTTTTCCACATCCTCTATAGCATTTATTATTTCCTTTTTTGTCATTTTATCTAATATGATAGGTGTGAGTCTGATGATACCTTATAGTTGTTTGTTTTTAAAATTTTTTTTATTTAAACTCTTAACTTCTGTGTATCGGCTCCTAGGTGGAAGAGTGGTAAGGGTGGGCAATGGGGGTCAAGTGACTTGCCCAGGATCACACAGCTGGGAAGTTTCTGAGGCCAGATTTGAACCCAGGACCTCCCATCTCTAGGCCTGACTCTCAATCCACTGAGCTAACCAGCTGCACCTCTTATAGTTGTTTTAATTTGAATTTCAATAATATATAGTTGTTTAGAACAGTGATGGGCAAAACTTTTAAAGAGGGGGCCAAAGGAAAGGAAATGCTCATCTGTCAATCTGTTTCTAAGGCAACTCTTTTGAAGTTTCATTGTATTGTATCCTACTCATTGCATTTGTCAAATTAGGACTAATATCTCATAGTGGGATAGAACATTTCAGGGAGCCTCATATAGCCCACAGGCCATAGTTTGCCCATCACTGGTTTAGAGGATATTTTCATGACTAAAGATAATAATTAATTTGCCTGTTTATATCCATTGACCATTTGTCAACAGGGAAATGTTTTGCTTTTCTTCTAATTTTATAATTATGTGCATTGTAAATTTCACACATTTCTCTATATATTTTAGACATGAAGACTTTGTCAGAGATATTTGCTTGAAGACATTCCCCAGGTCTTTTTCTTTTAAACTTAGTTGCATTGCTTTTGTTTGTGCAGAAACTTTCTAATTTATTGTAGTAAAAGTTATCTAATTTATATCTCATAATTTTCTCTCTATCTGTTTTGACCTAAGGTCTTCTGGTATCCTTAGTTTTGATAGGGTAACTATTTTGTGCCCCTTAATTTGTTTGTGGTATCACCCTTTATTTCTAAATCATATTTCCATTTTTAATTTACCTTGGAATATGGCATGAGGTGTTGTTCTATGCCTAATTTCTGCCATAGTATTTCCAATTTTCCCAGCACTTTTTGTCATTGTGAGTTCTTCCAAAAACTTGTATATTTGGGTTTGTCAAACACTAGGTTAACTATGATTATTTACAATTTTGCGTTGAGTTCCTAATCTGTTCCATTCATTCCCCACTCTATTTCTTAGCTATTACCAGATTGCTTTGGTGATTGATACTTTAAAATATAGTTTGAGAAGAGATACAGCTTTGTCTGGCACCATATTTTTTAAAAAGGCACTGACAAATTGAAGCACAGGTGAAGGGTAATCTGTATAGTAAGGGGATGAGGGTTCTTGCTTTATAAGAATTAATTCAAGGGACATGGGGGATGTTTATCTTGGAAATCACCTAGGGGAGACATGAGAGCCTCTATTTGATATCATTGGCAGAAAGCACTAGATCTATGTTTCTTAATCTCATAGGTTTGGATTCAGGAGTGATAAGTAATAGTTTCAGATAGCCATACTTAACGTTGGAATAAGGAAAAGTTCCTAATATTTACAACTATGGAAAAATGTTATGGGTTACTATTGGAGGCAGTAAGTCCCTGCTTTCCCCAGACTGTAGAGGTCTTCAAGTGGAGACAGAAGGGCACAATGGTTAATTTTGGTGAAGGAATTCCTGCAATAGGTTTGAATTCCTCCATATGACCTTTAAATTTCCTCCAAACTTTGTGAATCCATAACCCAATAAAATAAGATTGTACTTTTATGTTCAACTTCTAATTATATTTTGAATTAGATGATTTATCTGTAGCTATTTATATAATTTAATGTTATACTCCCATAGGATTTGTACTTAGTTTTACTTAAACTTTTCAGAAGCAGCTATGGAAAACATATTATCTAGGTCTTATTTTTAATGCATATAATCAATCCATTCTTTATCAGAGATAAAGCCAGAGTACAGACCATATTAAACTCAAGATTGGGTGAAGCTTTGTAAAGATTTCATCTTTTAAAAAGTTCACTATAGCAGTAGGGACTTCATCCCTCCAATCTTCCAATTAAATTGCTGAACAAAATATCCTGCTAAGAAACATTGGAGGCTTTAAAAAAATCTATAGTTTCTAAGGAGAGCACATATAATTGTATTCTGTTAGATTTTTATGGAAGGTACTTGAGCATTTATTGTTATCCAGAATATAACAGTTGATGGCTGTTTTATTTGGAGTAGGATTTGGACTCATTCCAATCTATCTTCAATTTCTGTAAAAGCAGTGAAAATTACTACCATTACAATCATTTGATTGTAGTCCATTATAATGGAATTAACATAAAACATCTTGAGAAGCATTGCAAAGTAGTAAGTTTTACAGAGTAATCTGATTTGAAGCTATCATTCACTGTAGAAAAAATGACTCTGATCAACCTAGAGGATTTCATTAGCACATGGATATAAACATCAGTGTATCTGCTTTACTGCTCCAAGAAATGTTAACTAAGTGCATTTGTATTAACACATGTTGATATGCTCGAAGTAAGCACAAAAATAAATGTGAAGGTGAAACCTAAAGTTGGAATGAACTCAATAACTTACTCAAGATATAATAAGATGATAAGGAAGATTAGTGTCACAATTAAAATAGCATTTGAACAACTACATTCACATTCTGCTTCAGACATTTATTAGATGTGTGACCTTGGTCAAGACATATAACTTCTCCCTATAAAATCTGTATAATTCCACCAATTTTGGTATCAATAATAATAATAACTGTAGGCCACTTTACAAAGATTAAAGTGCTATATAAATATTAATTCTTAATGAGGTCTAAATTTCTACTTGTGCTATATTTTCCAATTAATTATTTAATTAATTTGAAATATTTTTCCATGGTTATATGATTCATTTTCTCACTCTCCCCTATTCCCTTCCCCTCCCGGAGCTGACAAGCAATTGAACTGGATTATACATGTATTATTGTTCAAATCCTATTTCCATATTATTCATATTCATAATAGAGGGATTTTTAAAAAATCAAAACACCCCAATGATATACCCATACAAAGAAGTGACCAATCATATGTTTTCCTTCTGCATTTCTACTCCCACAGTTCTTTCTCTTGATATGGATAGCATTCTTTCTCATAAGTCCCCACAGGATTGTCCTGGATCATTGCACTGCTCACAGTGCTGGGCAAACTACAGCCCAAGGGCCAGATGCAGCCCCCTGAAATGTTCTATCCAGCAGCACAACATTATTCCTAATCTGATGAATACAATGAGTAGGATACAATACAATGAAACTTCGAAAGAGTTGCCTTAGAAACAGACCGACAAACGAGTATTTCCCTTCCTTTGGCCCCCTCTTTAAAAAGTTTGCCCATCACTGGTTTATACTAACAAAGTCTATTGCATTTGATTGTGCCACGATGTTTCAGTTTCTCTGCACAATTTTCTCTTGCTTCTGCTCTTTTCACTCTGCATCAGTTCATGGAAGTCTTTCCATTTCCTGTAGAAATCAAGCAGTTCACCACTGCTTATATCACATAGTATTCCATCTCCATCATATACCACAATTTGTTCAGCCGTTCCCTAATTGATGGGCACCTCCTCATTTTCCAATTTTTTGCCACCACAAAAAGCATATACACTTGCTATATTTTCATGAGCACAAAATATATTTTAAAATATGCATCATAAAATAAAATTAATACATATAAAATAAAATATTATAATGTGTATATGTTTATGGGTAAACAGTATATAATTTAAATTTTTAGGGCTTCCATAATCACAAATCTCATTGTGTGTTCTCCCTTCAATAGTTCAGCCATCCCTTATTGCCATGTAAGTCCCTCACCAGTCATCTGATAATCCTACCACAGGGGCCTCAATGAACATGTTGGTAGCTTTTCTTTAGATAGTTGAAATTTCCTAATAACAACATTACAACTTGCATCTTGTTCCTCTCTCACTCTTGATATATGGCTGAACTACCTCCATTTCTAGTCATATTTTTTAGGTTGCTTTATGCATATAATTTGTTATATATAATACATGGAAACTTATGTCAACCATTTTTCTTTCTACTGCCTTTCAGGTGATTCACAATTTTTGATGTCTCAGAATTTTTCTAGTTTATCATCTATAGCTATATAGCATATTGGAAAATTGATTGATCTATTTATTATTCATATATTTTCATATCTATTCATTCATTCATTCATTCATTCATTCATTCATTCATTCATTCATTTTTATCCCCTTACTCATTTCTGTCTTGACCTGTTATTTCATTGATGTATAGAAGATTCATTGTGAAAACTTTCTGTAGTTTCCAGAACTCTTCTACAATCTTTATTGGAGAGTTGTGTAGTAACTCCAAAAATTAAGTGACTTGTCTAGAGTCAGACAGTCACTATGTGTCATATTGGTAAATAGAGAAGAATTCAAGAAGTGTTGCTGGCAAAAATGATAAACCCTTGTTTATCTTGTGCAATGGGTCATCAATGCCCAAACCTTTACTTTACTTTTGGCTGTGAAATCCTATGTCTGCCTTGACTCATCTGTTGTTTAGGTCTGGGTATATGATGGGCTTATTAACATAGTAAAGTTTTTAGAAAAAGACTTTGCCATTTAGTAGCTGAATAATATATGAGAAACACTGGATCTATCTATTTGAGCCATAGGAGAGTTAAACGCAAGCTATAAAAATCAAAGTAGGAGATTTAGTCCCCTGCTGATAATCTATACTAGCCCATTCACAGCAACTGAATGTTGTTTTCAGTGCTTTCAGAGCTAGGTACATATTCAAGGAACAGAACATGACAGGACTCAGTGCTTCTGCCTTAATGTCTTTCTTTAATTCTTGAGTATGTTGACTGAGAAATTCAGCCCTGATCTGGGAAAAGTGTATTGATACTCTCTAAGGGCCAATGTTAGGCTGTATTATTCTCTTGAAAGCTAAATAGAATCATGGTATCCCGTGAGTCTAAAAAAATCACCTGTTTATTGGTGGCCTTTGATGTAACATTTTTGTACATTCAAATTAATGTCTACTGTTCTGCCTGAGATAGTATATTCTGAGATATGCATTCTTCATCAACCAGAACAAAAAAGGGACTAACTTAGTGGAAAGGTATTATGGCTTATTAACCCCATGACTCTGTGTTTTTACTTTTGTTTTTCCTTTCTGGCTTTAGCCTATGCCTGTAATGTTCTTTCTCCTTAGCTCCACCTACTGACCTCCCTGGCTTCCTCTAAGCAACAGAGAAAATCTCATCTTTTTTTTTTTTTTAAACCCTTGTACTTCAGTGTATTGTCTCATAGGTGGAAGATTGGTAAGGGTGGGCAATGGGGGTCAAGTGACTTGCCCAGGGTCACACAGCTGGGAAGTGGCTGAGGCTGAGTTTGAACCTAGCACCTCCTGTCTCTAGGCCTGAGAAAATCTCATCTTTTAATTAAAGCATTTCCACTTATTTCTAGTGTCTTCCCTTTGTTAATTATTTCCTTTGTATCTTGTACTGTTTTTTTGGTATGTATTTGTTTGCATATTGTCACCAATATTAGATTTCTTAAGTTCCTTGAGAACAGGTACTATCTTGTCTATTGCCTCCTTTTATATCTCCATGGCTTAGCACTATATTTCTGTCACATAGTAGGCCCTGAATTATGTCTATTGATTGACTCATTCTTTATTTAGTGTAAAGAAATAAAAAACTTTAGAGCATAGAAATGAAATTGACTACCTACAGTAATGAAGTAAAAATGAAATTATTGAGATCTGGAGACTCAGAAATTCCTTTATCTTTGGTGAAACGAACACAAATTTTTTGAATGCTTTGAAGCTCCCACACATGCTTTCATATCCTCCAAATATAAAAAAAAATCATCAGAGACATATTGCACAGGATAATAACATTTACATAAATAACTTTTACCATCTCTATCTTTTTTTTCAGAATTCTGAAAGTACTATGATGTTCATTGTATGCATTGAGAAAACATGCATTTAAAACATGCCTTAAAACATTTCAAAAATTCTTTTGCTTCTGAAAAAAACTCATTTATTATTGTAAAGTAGAAATTGTTAAAAACATGAGACTTAGTAATTCAAACTAATAATTGCATTCATATAAGGTATTCACTAGTGTCACAGGATAGGATGGTAGATGAGGAGTTTCCTGCCCAGATTCTAAAAAGAAGAGGATCTTTTCATTCATAATAAGGTTCACTAGATGCTTATTTTAGTCCATGATATTGTGGTGATAGGAGTGTCCAGCTTGAAGGACTGCAAGTTTCTTTTACTAGATAAATGCTCCTTTGTATTACAAGATTTATATCTATACATCAGATGACAAATCTGCTGTATTTCTGCTTTAAGCAATAACAGAAATATTTTCCTTAGTCCTATAGACATTCATTTAAAATAAAATATATGACCGTAGGTGTAGCCACTGAATCTATCACACCTCATTCTTCTCAAGTAAGTGTATCAATACTAATTCTGATTCATCTCCTCATTCCAAGATCCTCTCTTAATAGCAGGTTTAGGTTTCCAGGTAAAATGAGGCAATATCTTCAAAGCACATATCATAGCATATAGCATGGCACATAGTAGATACATAACAAATCTTTATTCCACCATTTCTTTGCCTCCCTGAGGAAGGCTATTTTCATATAGTTAAATTTAAAGTCTCTAAGGTTGCTAGGGTAAAATCTATTAAAGGTAAACACATTTCCTGACTCACTGCCTTAGCACTTAAATATATATAGATAACTCTTCCACATTGCAGTGGTTAGGGGCATGATGTCATAGAATATGGAAAAATCTGTGTAAAAAAATTTTGACCCTCCCTTCATACCACAAGATGAGTCTGATATTTTCTTTTTTTCTTTTATAGATTGTTTACACTACATCAGTGAATTAAAAGATAAAATATGTTAATATTACATAATAATATACATATATTTTATGCATTTCTCAGTTTCTAAAATTTTTCTGTTATTTACTCACCTTCCATGTCATCTGTTGCTCCCACAAAACTTTTTCTAAACTCTCATCTAAATTTATATCAACCTATAATATATTGAAACCAAGATGGAGAAGTTGAGATGGAGAAGGGATACTTGCACACACACACATATATGCTTTTGTTTCTCTACCATCTACATTTCCCCTGATGTCCTCCATAATAGCAGTATTTTATAATATTTTTTTAAAGAGGAGGGGAAAAATGAGCAAAATCAACCAACATGCCCCCCATATATAATATAGGCAATATTTCATGCCCATGTAACCCTATGTTAAAGGGGCATGGCAATATTTATTGCATATTATTTTTCAGGGAGCAATGTTTGTCTATATTATTATTCAACATATGCATTTACATTATTGTTATCATTGTGTACTTTATTTTTGTTGCTCTCATTTCATTTTGCAACTGTTCATGTAAAATTTTCCAGTCTTCTCTGTATTCATTGTTCATCATTACTTGCATGTATTGCATATAGTTTTACTTATGCATTTATAATATTTATTAAAAAGTTGCTTTTTGTCCTCTTCACTCCTTAAAAGGGCAAGCAATATGATACCAATTAGACATATGAAGTGTTGTAAAGTACATTTCCATATTAGCCATGTTGCAAAAAACACAAAACAAAACAAAATAAAACCTAAAAAACATGAAGAGAGTAAAACAAATTTCCTTCTATCTGTAGTCAGATTTCATCAGTTCCCCCTCTGGAGGTAGATAGCATTTTGTATCATATATCCTTTGCAATAGTTTTGGATCATGTAGTGATCATAGTAGCCAAGCATTTGAAAGATGAACATCCTTACAATATTGCTGTTACTGTAACTAGTGTTCTCCTGGTTCTGATCATTCATTTTGTAGCAGCTCATAATATAAGTCTTCCCAGGTTTTTTTTTTGTCTGAAACAGTTTTGCTTTTCATTTCTTATAGCAAAATAGTATTCAATGACAATCATAAAACACAATTCATTCAGCCATTCCTCATTTGATGGGCATCCTCTTGATTTCTAATTCTCTGCCACTACAAAGAGTTGGCATTAATATTTTTGTAGATATGGGTCCTTTCCCTTTTCCCCTGATCTCTTTAGGATATGCCTTGTAATGTTATTACTGGATCAAAGGTTTTGTGCAGTTTGGTAGCCTTTTTGGCATAGTTCCTAATATTTCTACAGAATGGGTATAACAATTCACAATTCAACCAAAAGTGCATTAATATCACTATTTTCATACATCTTCTCTAGCACTTATCAATTTGATTTTCTGTCTTGTTATTTAATCCTATAGGTGTGAGATTGTATCTCAGAGCTATTTTAATTTTCATTTCTCAAATTAATAGTGATTTAGAGCATTTTTGTATGACTATTGGTAACTTTGATTTATTCTTTCAAAACCTGCTCATTCATAAGTTTGACCATTTATGTAAATTGGCAAATGACTCTTGTTAAAAAATGTACATTCAATTCAGAAATAAGGCTTTTAAAATTATTTTCTATACATTCCCTCCCCTGACCCATTGTTTACTGTTTTTCTCTCTAATTTTGTCTGAATTGGTTTTGTTTGTGAAAAAAACTCTTTAATTTTATGCAATCAAAATTGATCACGAATTCTTCTCTCATTCATAGATCTGACAGGTAAATTTTCCCTGCTTCCCTAATGATATCACTCTTTATGAGCAGTTAGGTGGCTAAGTGGATAACATGCTGTGCCTGAAGTCAAGAAGACTTCTCTTCTTGAGTTCAAATCTGGCTTCTGACATTTATTAGTTGTATGACCCTGACTACATCACTTAAACCTGTTTGACTCAGTTTTGGAGAAGTAAATGGCAAACCACTTTAGGATTGTTGCCAAGAAAACCCCAAAGAGAGTCACAAAGAGTCAGACAGCACTGAAAAATGACTGAACAACAACAAATCACCCTTTATGTCTAAATTATTTACTCATTTTCACCTTATTTTAGTATATGGTCTGAAATATTAGAGTATGCCTAGTTTCTGCCAAATTGCTTTCCAGTTTCTCTAATACTTTTTTATCATATGCTGAGTTCTTATTCTTAATGTATGGAAAGAAAAAAAGGAAGGAAGGAAGGAAGGGAAACTAAAAAGAAACATATAAAATAGTGATCAAAGTTTGATGAAAGAGGCAATATAGAAAAAAAAATTCCAGGGCTTTCTTTTGCTTGTAGTATCTTCTGTTAGTGAATGAATAAAAGCACTAGAATTAAAAAGGGATTGGGAGAGTGGTCTGAAGAAGCCTGGTGGGTGGTGAGGGAGGCCCAAGCTGTGGTTGCTGCCACTCTCCTTTTGGGACTTTGCGGGGCAGGGTGGGGGGAGGGAAGAAGGCTGTGAAGCCCTCAGAGACCCCCGTGGTCATCCCTGCCGGCCACAATGGCCGAGCCCGAGTTGCTGCTGGACTCCAATATCTGCCTCTGGGTGGTCCTGCCCATTGTGTTCATCATTTTCTTCGTAGGCATGATCCATCACTATGTGTCCATCTTGCTGCAGAGTGACAAGAAGCTCACCCAGGAGCAGGTGTCAGACAGTCAAGTCTTAATTCAAAGTAGAGTCCTCAGGGAAAATGGAAAATACATTCCCAAAGTCTTTCTTGACAGGAAAGTATTATTTCAACAATCCTGAGGATTGATTTTTAAAAAAAACAAAGAGGAAAGTAGTGCCTCCATTTCCTATGACAGATCCTACCATGCTCACAGACATGAAAGGAAATGTAACAAATGTACCTCCAATGATTCTTATTGGTGGATGGATCAACATGACTTTTTCAGGATTTGTCACAACTAAGGTCCCATTTCCTCAGACCCTCTGATTTAAGCCTATGCTACAGCAAGGAATTGAATTGCTAACTTTAGATGCATCCTGGGTAAGTTCTGCATCCTGGTACTTCCTCAATGTATTTGGACTCTGAAGCATTTATTCACTCATTTTGGGCCAAGATAATGCTGCAGATAAGTCTCAGGTGATGCAGGAACAGATGACTGGAGCGGCAATGGCCATGCCGGCAGGCACCAACAAAGCATTTAAGACTGAGTGGGAAGCATTGGAACTAACTGATCATCAGTGGGCACTAAATGATGTTGAGGAAGAGCTCATGGCCCAAGATCTCCACTTTGAAGGCATGTTCAAAAAGGAGCTACAGACCTCCCTTTTCTGAAGGTTCAGGCATTGGTTCATCTAGCTCTGGCATCCCCAGCACGCTGCTGCACTGCTGGTGCTCAGTGAAGTCAAAGATTTTTATTGTTTGTGTTTGAGAAGCTCAGAATATAGAGGAGCATGTATTGGGCACCCACTAGGGCCTAGTCTTGTCTGAACTTGTTTCCCTTTTATGTTTGAAGTCACAAGAAGTTAAAGCCTTTTACATGACTTGGAGAACTCTTTTTAAAAATAATTTATTTTCCAGTTTATGTCTCTGGTAATAGAGGAGAAAGTCCCATAGTGAGAGCATAAACAAATAGCAAGGTTTCACCTTTTGCCAAAACAAATAGTACCCCTTCTGAGTAAATAACAGTGTTGCTAATCTTTCTCTGGGGCTCAAAGAAATGAAGTCTCTTCTTACTGCCTTCCAATGACAAGAGCTCCCATTTTATGGTACGTGGCAGTTTACAAAGCACTTGGTAGATCAGGCTTGCCAGAGATATTAAACCCTTTTTAGCAGGGCAGACACAGAGGCTCAGAAACCCCATAACCTGCCCAGGATAGTGCAGTTACAACTCAAGGGCAGGTCTGCCCCATCCCCACAACCATCATTCTAATCAGTAGCTTCTGGAGCCTGTCAGGAAGTTAGCTTCCCCTTCTCCATAGACTGAAATTTGATCTTCATGGCGATGGGACCCAGTGTGGTCCTGAAGTGCATTCTGAATCCTCAGAGGCAAATTCAGCAATGGTTGGTCTTTACTAGTATTGAGTGGTTTTTATTGCCGCATGACTTTTCAGGAATTTGTCATCTGTGCCCTTTATTATGACCCGATCAAAACACTCCATTCCTTAGGGATTGTTGTAAATAAATAGGAATTTGTTGCTTGATATAGTGAACTGGGCAGTGGCTGATTTAATTCTATCCACACGTGATGGGCTGAGCAATGATCATTTTGACTTGGTTAAATGTAATAAAGAAAATTGTTTTTACCATGTGGTTCATGAATCTCTTCATGTGATGAGAGTTGTTACTAGTAAAAATCCTAACCAACTCTTAAAAAAAGGGGATTGGGAAAAGCTTCTTACTGAAGGTGAGGTTCAAGCAGGGACTTAAAGAAAGCCAGGAAATAGAGATGTAGAGGACAGGAATTCAGATATGAAGGACTCACCAACTGCAGATGCCTTCTTTGGAGTATTTTGTGTGAAGAATAAGGAAATCATTGTCCTTGAATTGAAGTGTTTGAGGAGCAGGCAAATTTTTAAAAATCCAGAAAGGTCATGAAATGGGCAGGTTATGAATGGCTTTGAATGCCAAGTAGAATTTTATATTTGATCCTGAGGGTTACCAGAACCAATGCAATTTACTGAGAAAAGGAGAGGGTGTAATATGGTCACATCTATCTGTAGGAAGATAATGACAATTTAATATAGGATGGTCTTGAGTAGGAAAAGATTTATGTCAGGGAGACCACCGTTGTAGACTCCTATAATATAGATGGCATTCATAAAGAGTTTAGCCACTAGTGAGAGGAGAGATATGATAGCCAGTGGGAATAAATACATCAAGTGAGAATTTTTTGGAGCATGGGGAAAGATGGATATGATCATAGGCAGTAGAGAAACAGGTTCTTCAATCTTTGTTCTACACCATTTTTAGTCTCCATCTCCTTGACCTTTTAGTGGTTTAAATCACTGTTCCTTTTGTCATATGACTCACTTTTTTTGCATATAAATTTAAACATCACCCAATTACCTCCATGAACTTGATATATATTGTATATATATGTTACTTGTATATATGTTACATCAACATCCAAATAGGTTTTCTCAATTTTTAAAAGCCTTAGACTCTTTGACATCAAAATAGCTATATGCAAATCAGCTGATGATAATTCTCTGCATTTCTAAGTTCTGAACATGGACCTCTGTCTCATTATATACCCTAAAGTTGTTTCCTAGTTGTCACATTTTCCCAGTTTTTAATAAAGAAAAATTATTTCTCTACACCTTTATATCATTAAAAATCTTTACTTATAAACAAGTTATTATTTTTTTATCATTTGGAATGTGATTTAAATCTTTCAATTCATGGAGCTATCCATTTTATTTCCCAAACTGCTCAAATTATGCACATTTTAGCAAAATGTATTAATAAAGTTATTTTCTTATTTCTTTTTGGTATGCTCATTTAGGGGAGAAGCAATAACTTACATCCTTTACCAATGTATTTAGTTCTTTTCTTTAAATCACATTTTTAATTGTACATAGTATCAGTAATAGTATAAAACCAAGCAACTGTTAAAGACAGCTATTCTAATAAAAACAATGATCCAGGACAATTTCAAAAGACACCTAATCAAAAATCCCATCTACTTCTAGAGAAATATATTTTAGAGAAAACTCTGCAAATACCAAGTATTAGTGCAGATAGAAGTATACTTTTATGCTTTCCTTATTTTATTAATTTTTCTGTGTTTTCTTTTGTAATATGGCTAATATGAAAATATTTCACATGTATAATTGACATATGTGCTTTCTCAAGGGCTGCGGCAGGCTTATGAAGGAGGGTATAAAATAAATAAAAACAACTGGGTCATAATCTCGAGGCAAAAATCTGACTTTATTTGTGGGTACAAAATGCAGGAGTCAGATGTTTACAGCCATCTTCAGTCTGTGTGATCTAAGACATCCAATGTCGAGGTTGTAGAGTTTTTATAATGTGTGTTTATCATATTTATCACTCAATAGAGGTTATGAAAAGGGTCAAGTGTTCAGAACATGTTCAGAACAGGAGTGATTAACTGGTTCGTGAGATGGTCTTCTTTAATAATAAATTCCAATAATAAGTATCATGACGAGGGTACCACCCCCTTTCTTTTTCCCCTTTTCAAGTGACTTGGTTATGACACTACAAGACTAGGGGCCCAATTTCTTCATGTCACATCCTCCAGAATAACTGCCAGGGAAATATATAGGCAGTTTCATCATAGCAGAGGTTTTTAATAATATTCTTATTCCTATTATAAATTCTTTAAATCATACAGTCATAGCCTATCAAACTATCATAAAAGTATCCTTATAAGTAACTAAAGCCTACTTAATTAAATTTATTATTATAGAAAATAATTAAAATAAATTAAAATATATTATTTATAATTTGTAAATATTTATCAAAATAAACTATATTTTTAAAAATGGGCAATCCCAAATTTTTCAGTTATCCAAGAATCCTGAGGAAGAGACATAGCCTACCTAACTTTGAGAAGGATACCCACAGTATACATTGTTATGTAAAGGATGGCAGCATGGAATCCCTGGGTGAGGCTGACCCTGTATTTTGCAGGGATTCCATGCTGCCATCCTTTACATAACAACATGCTACAGAAAACTAGTAAACTACCTATTCAATAAGACACTCTAGGTGGTGCTATATTAATAAATAATGAAATCCTTATACGAAAATGTTCTTTTCCTGCCTTTTTCAGTAGTAAATGATAATATCTTAAAGGAACAATAGTTTATTTTGTTGTAATTGTTATGTTGTCATTTATGTTGTAAATTTATATTGAATTTATGTTATAAGTTCTCAAGCACATATAACATTCTATTGTAAGTCCTTCAGAATTGCTCTGAATTATTGCATTGTTGAGAATAGCTATCTTTCATGGTTAATCATCATACAATATGTTACTATGTACAATACTCTTGTTCTGCTTATTTCACTCTGTGTCAGTTCATATAGGTCTTTGCAGTTTTTTCTGAAATTATACTGCTCATCATTTCTCATAATAGTAGTAGTCCATCACTATTATATACCACAGTTTACCCAGTCACTCCCCAGTTGCTGGACATCCCCTCAATTTATAATTCTTTGCAACCACAAAAAGAGGAACTATAAATATTTTTACATTATTAGGTCCTTTACTTTTTTGGGGGAGGGGGGAATTCCTTTTTTTTAAAACCCTTAACTTCTGTGTATTGGCTTCTTGATGGAAGAGTGGTAAGGGTGGGCAATGGGGGTCAAGTGACTTGCCCAGGGTCATACAGCTGGGAAGTTTCTGAGGCCGGCCTGACTCTCAATCCACTGAGCTACCCAGCTGCCCCCGAGGGGGGAATTTCTTTGGGAAACTAGTAATGATATTACTGGATAAAAAGGTCTGAACAGTTTTATAGCCCTTTCACCACAGTTTGAAATTGACCTCCAGAGTAGTTTGATCATGTAACAACTCCACCAACAGTGTAGTCACATCACTCCTACATTTATTACTTTTCTTTACTCTTATGATGACTAATCTGATAGGTGTGAACTGTTATCTGAGGTTGTTTAATTGCATTTCTCTGATAATCAAGAATAATTTTTAGAACATTTTTTCATATGATCATTGATAGCTTTAATTTCTTCATCTGAAAATGGCTTGTTCATATCCTTTGACCATTTGTAAAATGGGGAATGATTTGTGTTCTTATAAATGTGTCTCAGATCTCTATATATTTTAAAAATGAGGTCTTTGTCAGAGAAATTTGATCTATTTTTTCTGTTTGTTGTTTTTTAATTTAATATAATCAAAATTATTCATTTTACATCTTGTTTGGTCTTAAATGTTTCTCTTCTCCACAGATCTGGCAGGTAAAATATTCTATATTCCCTTAATTTGCTATAGTATCACCCTTTGTGTCTAAGTCAAATATTCACTCTGACCTTAACTTGATATAGTGTGTAAGAATTTGGTCATACTTTCTCTCATACTATTTTACAGTTTTCAGAGAAGTTTTTCTAAAATAGTGTGTTTTTATCTCCCAAACTTGTATCTTTGGGCTTATTACACACTAGATTGTAATGGTCATGTACCCCTGTGTATTTTATATCTAATATATTCCATTTATCCACCATTCTATATCTCAGGCAGTACCAGATTGTTTTTATGATCTGGTACTGTTAGACCACATTTCTTTACATTCTTTCATCAATTTCATCAATTTTTCATCAATATCAATTTGATATTCTTGACCTTCTTTTCTTTCAGATGCACTTCATTATCATTTTTCTCTAGTTTTTTTGATAATTCAATTGGTAGAATTTTAATTTTTAACACTTGAATTATATACTAGCACTTGGAACATGATAATTGCTTTTTAAATTAAATATTCATTTAATAAGTCTTAGAAATAAATGTGCTTTCAGATTCATGCTACATTGCTAAAATGATGAGTTTTAGGGTCTTTCTCTTTTCTCAATGTGACTAGTTAGTCCCTTTTCCTTCCTTCTTTTGCCATCATTGTTTTTTGACCCTAAATGTACCATGAGGCACTCATCTTTATTGAATTTCATTCAAGTTTTATAGGAGCTTTCCCTTAATTTGTCACAGAGCTTATAAGACAGTATTGTTGCTCATCATTTGTTAGCTATGCATACCAAATAATAGGAAGGCAAGACCCACAGGGAAATGACCATTAATGAGTTCTATATCTTTCTTCTTACCATCAAATTCATTTAACTTAAATTTTGTAGAAAGACTACATTAGAGAGAGTAATCATGTAAGCTTCTATTATGATTTTAAAAAAGGCTTTAATTAATCAGCGTCCTTCAGATGGTCAAGTAGGGCAGAAAGAATATTTCCAGTTCTTTCAAATATCATAGCCTTAGGCTTCTTGCCATTCTCACTCCAGGCTTAGCATCCCCACTAGTATTCCTGAATGAAGTCTCAACTAAGCACAAGGTTGCAGGTTCAGTTAAAAGCAATTCAATCTTTAATATTTTTCAGGCACTTCTCAGAATTAATTGCTATTTTATAGGCAATTATTATTTATGTAATTAGATTAGGGAAGTATGTAATTTGAAAGATGTTTGGAGTTTAGAAATGATAGCCTGAGAATTAGATCTCTTATCTAGCCTCTTATATTTAAGGTAAAATCAAACAAACAAAACAACAAAACTGGATGCAGGTAGGTGGCTAAGTAGATTGAGATCCAGGCTTAGAGATGGGAGATCCTGGATTCAAATCTGGTTTCAAACACTTCTTAACTATATGACCTAAGGCAAGTCACTTAAACCCCATTCCCTAGTCCTCATTGCTCTTTTTCCTAAGAACCAATATGTAGTTTTTATTTTTAGATGGAAGGTAAAGGTTAAAAAAAACACTTTGTAGTAATAGATAAAGAAAAGGGGAAACGTTTAGTATTTAATCTAACATCTTGTATAATGGATTGGTAATATAGTTAAACAGTTAAGAGCATAAATCTTAGAGTGAAAAAGATGTTGGCTGACCTATCAGGTTCATCCGGACCCCATGACTATGATAAGTCATTTTATCTAGTGAGGCAACTTTTTAAGCTTCTAAGTTATGTATGAGTGATTGATCTGTGTAGATGGAGTGAGTTTCCATATTGGGAATTCCTCATACTAACAAAATATTAAGTTTGGATACTCCCTTCTCCTCAGTAAAAAAATAATAATGACATGATCAGATGAATAATATAAAGACGCTACCATCTAAACCAAAAGTGAAATCAGAATCTTTTAAATTTTTTGATTTTAAAAATATTTTATCTTAAGTATCAACACCTTATTAAATTGAGACACAACGGAGTGGGTCAATTCTTTACATCCTGTGTCCTGCCAATGATGAATCTATTAAAACAATAGTTCTACTATTGTGAAATATATCTTAGTATACTGGCTTTAATTTCACAAGAAACTGTTGCCAAGTTCTATAGCACAATAAATGAGGAGGCCATCCACCTGCTGCCTTTTCTGCCTGTTTTCTCCCTGATACGGCATTCCTGTTGTCTTGTCTACTTTTTCAAAATTGACTTCCAAATGCTGTTTTCCTTAGGGCTAATTCTCAAAAGTTTGCTTAAAAGGAAGGAGGCTGTAGGCACATGAGGTTGGAAATTCTAGTGACAGCTCTTCTAAGATTCCGAGTGCTTTGGTTTCCTTTCTCAAGTGGGGTAGGATGGTAAAATTCACTCATAAGGGTTGAGTACTCATGCATCTACCTTCCATAAGCAATGTGGAAAGCATTAGCCAGTTTGAAAACAATGTGACATACTGGACTTGGCATCAGGAAGAAGTGAATTCATATCCTTCTTCACTCCCTTGTGAGCTCTTTGACCCTGGACAAGTTGCTTAATCTGTCACCCCCAGGTTCTTCATTGGTAAAATAGAGGAAGCCGTTATTTGTGGCACAGAGGAAAATCATGTGCAAAATCATGGAGAGAGGAAATAGAATATCATATATTAGGAACAAGTAGCAAGTCACGTGAAGGGTTCATAGTAGCTCATGGACAAATAGTACAATTTGCCCACATTGTGGATTTAGTCCTGTATGTCTTTTCTAGCTGGTGGACTGTGAGGGCTGAGGAGCAGAAGGGCAGGTACATAATTCTCCTCAAGGAGGCTAGTTCTGACTAGGAACTGCCCTTTTCTCTCTGTATAAAAGACTAAATGTTCTAAACTGGAGCTGCTTAGAGGCAACCCCATGAAAAGGAACTGTTAATTCTCCTTCAGTATTTTGTGTTCAGGAGTTCCTACCATTTAGACCAGATGACCTGAATCTTCATACTTTTCATGTAGTAGAATAAGTGTGTGCTTCAATTACTGATTTTCTAGGGCTGAGTCTAAGCATTGTTCTTATTCCATTACTACTAGTCCTGATGCTGCCTTTTCTGGGCTCAAAAGGTTGCTATCATTGAGGTATTTGGGGGTGAGATTTCCCTCTTTAAGGCTCAGAGCTGATATGTGACCTTAGAGGCTTACCCCAGACAATCTGAGAGGAGATGGGTGCCTCACCTCTAGAGGGGGCCTGTTTCTTTTGAATGATGAATTTGGCTGCTAGAGAGGAAGAACTACAAGGGACTAAAGCTGTAAATATGAATGAGAAAATAAATTTTGAACCACACTATAATGTATATAAAGTTCTTTGCAAATGTTTTGTTTTCAAAATCTTACCTTTCACCTTAGAATCAATAGCATGTATTGGTTGCAAGGTAAAAATGCTGTAAGGGCTAGATAATGGGAGTTAAGTGACTTGCCCAGGGTCACACAGCTAGGTGTTACAGTCTGAGCTCATATTTGCACCTAGGACCACCTGTCTCTAGGCTTGGCTTTTAATCAACCGAACTACCTAACTGTCCCCAAGTTCTTTGAAAATCTCAAAGCCTTCTATAAATTTCTATTATTAGAATAGAATGTCTTTCTAAACTTGGTGGTAGTTATACAATACTACATAAATAAATGGTGGGCAAAAGTCAGTGTTTAAAGTTCACTGAGCAAGCCATGCACCATTCTGATTAAGCTGCTTTCAGGCTCTCATTTAGTACTGAACTTTAACACATCCTTCTTAATGAGATGAGCACTTTCTTTTTTTTTCTTAAAAGATCAAGAGGGGGAACTTAACATACTGGCCAAAAGGCTATGAGGTAGCAAGACAAGGCTAATAATGGACTGTAGATATAGCTTTTTTCCCATGTACTACAGTGAAAGATTTTGCCATATAATAGTTTTGTCCACAAAATCACACTGTATTTCTTTATATTTTTTTGGTTTTTTCCTAAATCTTATCCCTTGACTTGAAATGTGAAACTCTAGTGTCCTAGATTTCAGCATGAAGTAACCCAAGTTTTGTGGGCCAGCCCAATGTGTAAGCTGAGAAGGCTTCACCTAAGAGGAGTAATTTGATAGACAATAAAAAGTCCTGCTACCTTCAGAAAAAATTTAGCATTAATTATTCATTTGGCTTAAGGCATCCTTTCCAGAAATCCCCTTTAAAATGCAAATATATCTGGTTAGGTATTCATTAGCATATATTATTATTATTTCTGATTATTTGCATATTAAGACCTGGCAGATCATGAAACAAAAGTTAGAGACAATTTTTGAACTTGGTGGTGTTTCAATTCCTTCAAGGTAAAGGTAACTCATGGAAATTCTGCATGACTCAGACCCTAATGCAAATTACTCATTTATTTTTTTTAAAACCCTACAAATTGGTTCCAAGGCAGAAGAGTGGCAAGGGCTAGGCAACTGAGATTAAGTGAGTTGCCAAGGGTGATCTACTAGGAAGTGTGAGGTCAAATTTGAACCCAGAACCTCCAGTCTCTTGGCATGGGTCTCTGTCCACTAAGCCACCTAGCTCTCCCTGCACAATGCAATTTATTCAAGGATATGGGTGAGAATCTCACAGGAAGGGAAGGTATAAATGTGTTATGATTTAGATGGCTCAAAGAAAAGTGAGAATTCATGCAAACAAAAATCTACTGAAATTTTGGAAAGTAGGAATATAACAGTGAAAAGAAGTTTGGTTTAGGACAGTGATGGGCAAACTACAACCCTCCCCCAGCCAGATTCGGGGCTGGAGGGGCCCTTAAATGTTCTATCCTGCCTTGAGACACTTCCTAATCTGATGAATACAATGAGTAGGATACAATACAATGAAACTTTGAAAGAGTTGCCTTAGAAACAGACTGACAGATGAGCATTTTCGTTCCTTTGGCCCCCTCTTTAAAAAGTTTGCCCATCACTGGTTTAGGAGATTAAAAGAAGACCTTCAAAGTCAATCAAAATTTCCTCTGTAGAAAACAAACAATTAAAAATCCCCAGATGAAAACTAAATTAGAAATCATAAAAATTAAAGGAGAAATTAATAAAATCAAAACTAAAAAACATTGAATTAATAAATGAGAGTAGAAGCTTATACTTAGAAAAAAATTGACACAGTACTGGTCAATCTAATAAAAAAAGGAAAGAAGGAAACCAAATTAACAGTGTCAAAGATGAAAAGGGAGACCTCATCTCTAACAAAGAGGAAATCAAGGCAATCATAAAAAACTATTTTGCCCAATTGTAAGGCAATAAATATAGCAATCTGGGTGATATGGATGAATATTTACAAAAATATAAATTGCCAAGATTAACAGTAGAAGAAATAGAATACTTAAATAATCCAATATCCGCAAAAGAATTTGAACGAAGCCATCAAAGAATTTCCTGAGAAAAAATCCCAGGAATTCATAAGTGAACTCTATCAAATATTCAAAGAACACCTAATCCCAATACTATACAAACTATTTGACACAATAAGCAAAGAAGTAGTTCTACCAAATTCCTTTTTTGACACAGATACGGTACTGATCCCAAAGCCAGGTAGACCAAAAACAGAGAAAGAAAACTACAGATCAATCTCCCTAATGAACATAGATGCAAAAATGTTGAATAGAATACTAGCAAAAAGACTCCAGCAAGTGATTGTGAGGGTAATTCATTATGATCAGGTGGGATTTATACCAGGAATGCAAGGATGGTTCAATATTAGGAAAACCATTCACATAATTGACCATATCAACAAGCAAACTGACAAAAATCACATGATTATCTTAATAGATGAAGAAAAAACCTTTGACAAAATATGCCACAATTCCTATTGAAAACACTAGAGAGTATAGGAATAGAAGGACCTTTCCTAAAAATAATGAACAATATATATCTAAAACCATCAAAAAGCATCATCTACAATGGGAATAAATTAGAAGCATTCCCAATAAGATTAGGAGTGAAACAAGGATGCCCATTATCACCTCTATTATTTAACATTCTACTAGAAACACTAACAGTAGCAATTAGGGAAGAAAAAGAAATCAAATTAAAATAGGCAGTGAGGAGACCAAGCTATCACTCTTTGCAGATAATATGATGGTCTACTTAAAAAAATCCTAGAGAATCAATTAAAAAGCTAGTTGAAATAATCAACCACTTTAGCAAAGTTGTAGGATACAAAATAAATGCTCATAAATCATCAGTATTTCTTATATATTTCCAACCCATCTCAGCAGCAAGAGTTAGAAAGAGAAATTCCATTTAAAATCATTCTAGAGAGGCAGCTAGGTAGCTCAGTGGAGTGAGAGTCAGGCCTAGAGACAGGAGGTCCTACGTTCAAATCCAGCCTCAGACACTTCTCAGCTGTGTGACCCTGGGCAAATCACTTGAACCCCCATTTTCCACCCTTACCACTCTTCCACCAAGGAGCCAATACACGGAAGTGAATGGTTTAAAAAAATAAAAATAAAATAAAATCACCCTAGACAATATAAAATACTAAGGAATTTATCTGCCAATACAAACACAGGAATTATATGAACACAACTATAAAACATTTTCCACACAATTAAAACTAGTTCTAAACAATTGGAAAAAAAACATTGATTATTCATGGGTAGGATGAGCTAACATAATAAAAATGACCATCCTACCCAAATCAATTTACTTACTTAGTGCTATACCTATCAAACTACCAAGGAACTTTTTTACTCAATTAGAAAAAAACTATAACAAAGTTCAGGAAATAATGAAAAAGAAATGTGAAGGAAGATGACCTACCAGTACCAGATCTTAAACTGTACTATAAAGCTAAGACACAGAAGGGAGGATAGTGAAATAGACTCAGGGTAAGTGACCTCAGCAAGACAGTCTATGATAAACCCAAAGAGCACAGCTTTTGGTAAAACCCACTATTTGACAAAAACTACTGAGAAAATTTGAAAACAGCATAGGCAAGATTGAGTCTAGATCAACATCTCACACTCTACACCATGATAAATTCAGAATGGGTGAATGACTTGAATATAAAGAAGGAAACTATAAGTAAATTAGCTGAACACAGAATACCATATTTGTCATATCTTTGGGAAAGGAATGATTTTAAAAGACTTTGAAAAATTTACAAAATGTAAAATAAATAATATTGTTTACATTAAATTAAAAAGGCTTTGTACAAACAAAACCAATGCAAACAAAATTAGGAAATCAACAAATTGGGAAAAAATCTTTATAACAAAAATCTCTGACAAAGGTCTAATTGCTCAAATATATAAGGAGCTAAATCAATTATACAAAAAAAAAAATCAAGCCATTCCCCAATTGTTAAATGGGTAAGGGACATGAATAGGAAATTTTCAGATAAAGAAATCAAAACTCTCAATAAGCACATAAAATAGTGTTTTAAATCTCTTATAATTAGAGAAATGCAAATAAAAAGAACTCTTAGTTACCACTTCACACCTAGTAGATTAGCTAACATTACAGCAAAGGAAAGTAATAAATGTTGGAGAGGGGACATTAATGAGTTGCTGGTGTGGTTGTGAATTGATCCAATCATTCTGAATGGCAATTTGGAACTATGCCCGAAGGGCTATAAAAAACTGTCCAGCTTTTGATCCAGCTATAACCACTGCTGGGTTTATACCCCAAAGATATCATAGAAAAATGACTTGGACAAAATACTTATAGCCACAATCTTTGTGGTGGTAAAAAATTGGAGAATGAGGGAATGTCTTCCAATTGGGGAATGGCTGAACAAATTGTGATATCTATTGGTGATGGAATACTATTTTTTGTGCTCAAAGGAATAATGAATTGGAGGAATTCTGTGTGAACCGGAATGACCTCCAGGAATTGATGCAGAGTGAAAGAAGCAGAACCATGAGAACATTATACACAGAAACTGATACACTATGGTATAATTGAAAATAATGGACTTCTCTACTAGCAGCAATGCAATGATACAGAACAATTCTGAAGGTCTTATGAGAAAGAATGCTATCCACATTCAGAGGAAGAACTGTGGGAGTAGAAACACAGAAGAAAAACAACTACTTGAACACATGAGTTGAGAGGGATATAATTTGAGATGCAGACTCTAAATGACCATCCTAGTACAACTCTCAATAATATGGAAATAGGTCTTGATCAATGATACATGTAAAACTCAGTGGAATTGCGTGTTGCCTATGGTTGGGGGTTGGGGTTTAGAGCAGTGGAAAGGAACATAGATCATGTAACCATGGAAAAATATTCTAAAAATGTTTTTAAATGCCTCCAAATTAAAACAAAAAGCAAAACTAAACTAACAAACCAAACCAAAATTCTGATCACTATTGTATATAAATCTCTAGCACATTCCCTTTCTTTCCTCAGTGATTTTATTACCTAGCACACAACATTTTGCTCCTTTTGAACTTATGCCTTCATATAAGAGGTCTTCAAAATATATATTGACACCATGTCAAGCATACTAACCTCCTAGTAACTCAATTTACTCATTTTACATGAACTATTCCATCTACCTCAATCACATGCAAAGATGGTCATACCCAGAAATCTATGACCCACAAATCTATCACTGTGTTCATGACCTCTCAGATTCACTCATCTAATCCCAAACTATTGTCATTCTACTTCTGCAAAAGGAAAACACCATTTGAAAAAGGAAAAGGTCCTTAAAATTATTTGCAAATAAAATGTCTCTATATTTGGATATGGTCTTCAAGTCTTGTTCTTTGTCCACATCATGATTTCCAATATCCTAAACTCTGAGTTCTTTCCAAGGAACTAGATATATATTCACCTTCTTTCCCTATCTTGACTCTTTGCTGAATTATCTCATTCTCTTGAGTCCCTTGCATTAGATCATCCCACAATCTGCTGACGATTTTTTCCTTGATAATCAATGCTTTCTAAGTTTTTAGTACATCACTGTTTCCTGGTTGTCCTCCTACCTATCTTACTTCTCTTTCTATCTCCTTTTCTGTATCTTCATCCATATCATATCATACCATCCATAACCCTATCACTATCTTGTAGGATTGATATTCTCTAGGGCTTTATCTTAAGGTTCTCTGATCTTAAGAATATTTGCTTTTTAAACTCCTTAGATCTAATTGATTCAATTATTATTTCAATGGCAATAATTCTCAAATATTCTTATCTAACCCTAACCTCCCTGTTGATCCTATATAGATACAATTCCTTTTTAATTTCTCAAATGACTGGGAATTCCTTAGACAGCTTAAACTCAATATGCTGAAACTGTACTTACCTTTTCTCCCAAATCCTCCTTCCTTTCAAACTTCCTATCACTGTCAAGTGTACCACAGTCCTCCCATTCCCCTGGGTTCACAACCTAAGAGTAATTTTCAACCCCTAACTCTTCTCAACCCAATCCAATCTGTTGCTAAGATCCATTTATTTTACCTTTGTAACATTTCTCAAACTTACATCCTTCTCTCCTCTGACATTTCCTGACCCTGGTGCAGGCTCTCATCACCTCACACATGCACAATAGCTACAATTTCCTAGTCAGTCTGCCTAGCATATGTATTCTGCCTCTTCAGTCTGTCTTTTACTCAGTTGTCAAAATTATCTACCTAAAGTACAGCTCTGACTATGTCATCAACCTAATTAATATACCACAGTATTTTCTTTTTACTTTCAGAATCAAATATGAAATCCTCTGTTTAGCATTCAGAGGTCTTCATACACTGCCCATACTCCATTTCCCCAAGTTTCTTATACCTTACTCTCCATGGAGTACTCTTCAATCCAGTTGCTTTTGCCTCCCTGATGTTCTTCAGACAAGACCCTCCATCTCCTGACTTGACAATTCCATGTCTGTCACACGCCTCAAATTCCTTCTCTTCTCTATATCCTGATTTCCTTGCCTTTCTTCAAGTCTTAATTAAAATAGCACCTTCTGCATTTTTTACTGGTCTCTCTTAATTATATATTCCCTCTGTGTATTATTGCAACTTATCCCACATATAACTTGTTTGTACATAGTTATTTTGCTGTCCCACTTCAATTTAATAGATAAGAGCATTTTGACTCATTTGATAGTGGCCCAAATCCATTCATCCAAAATCCATATATTCTGGATTCTACTTCAATGAACTTTCCTTCTGAAACAGATAAAAACTGACGGGATTTGAGGAGATAGGTTTCTAAAATTTTGAGGATACCATTTTTTCTAAAACTGTCAGTTGAAGTGAATGAATGATTTGCTCCTTTGTAGTGAATTCCTCACACCAATGTAATCAAAGGTTTTCCCTTGCCCCCTCCCGTTAGGAAAAAAAATATTATATGCATCACAATCATTATAAACTTAAGTATATAGATAGATTATATATAACAATTTTGTGCAATACATTTATACTGTGTCATAAAATAAAATTTTATGTGATTGGCTACTCCATTGCCTTGTTCAATTAATATATCTCCACTATAGGAAGCTTTATACTCTACCTTGGACATGTATATCATTTGCACTTGATTAACTGTGGTGTTTGTGGTAATTTCTATAAAAAGCTGGGCATCAGTCCCTTGGTCAGAAATGTTACCCACTGTGATAGCAGTGCTTTTATGGGAAAAATCAGATCTGCCTTACATCATCGCTATTCACTGTGCCATTTCCAGGAACAAAACCCACTGCAAGTTCAAGGGCTGCTTGTCCAAAGGATGTCCTTCCTGGAAGAGGTGTTTGACTTAGGGCTTCTTAATGTTCTTTTGAGATATGGATCCAGATTTTTTTATTTGACATTCTTCTAATTTTTATTTTGAGTTTTATTGTCTCAAACAGATACTAGAGAATTTTTACTCAGTTTTCTTACTGCCTGTGAAATTGAGATTCATTTCCTCAATACTAGATGTGTTTACTAGTTGTGTGTACATATATGTTTTAGTCAACTAGATGGCTAAGTAAATAGAATACTGAGCCTGGAGTAAGGAAGACCTTATTTTAAATCTAGTCTCTCTACATTAATCCACTGGAAAAGGAAATGACAAACCACTCCTTTATCTTTGCCAAGAAAATGGCATAATGGGGACATTAAAAGTTGGATATGACTGAAAGACAGAAAAATGCATATATGCACACATACATTACTTATGCTTAGGTAATTTTCAACTTTTCATCAGCAGTTCTGTGTGATTTGGACGCCACAGAAAATTATTATTCCTGGTGCAACCTTTTTAGCATACTTTTGCATGTTGTCTTTAAGCTTCATGAGGGCAGGTACTTCTTTTCCTTATTGGTATCCCTAAAGCTTAGCCTACTGCCTGACTCACAATTGACTTGCATATGCTTTCACAATTCCTTAATGAATTTAGGTTAATTAATCTGATTACCTAGTTAAGTCATTGGAATGCCCAAAAGAATGGGACATAATGTAAATGTATACTGAAGGACTTGAGGAGACAGTTTTGTAAAGTTTCAAAATATAGGAAGAATAGAATGCTTTCTTTCTAAGCATTCTAAGCTATCAGTTGCAGATGAATTATTGCTCAGTATCAGTTCCTTCCAGCAAGGAAACTTTCTTGCAGTGAAGGTTTCCTCATTGAGAGTACCTCACACTTATGCAATCATAGGTTTTTCCTTATTCTCCCCACATAGAACCACCAAAAAACTTTTGTATGCAACACTTTCATTGTATACTTAAATATATGTATAGATTATAAATAAAATCTTTATACATTACACTCTGATATCTGTGAGTGAAAAATCCCCTACCTTCTTATACGAAGATTAGATTTTAATATTACCAGTAGTGTTGAGTTAATCATAATTGCAATTCTAAGATAGTTAAACAATGTTAGCATAATTATGATTTTAGTAGGTCTTCTGTGATTATTTTAGTATAAGTCCTAAGGTTATAAATTTAAATAGATAACTCTTTTAGCATAATTAATCATTGTTAGCAGAGGTCTCAGTTTTGGGCCCTTGCTATATCATGTTGTAAATTACTATATCATGCATCCTCAGCAAGTATGGTCTTGAACTTGTGACCTAGTATACATCACCAGGCTTTACCTTGGGTTCAAAACCTGATACCACCCAGCACCACTCACTCATCATCATTTGCATAATCATGTTTAGAAGATAGGGTTCAGGCTCCCTCAGCCCCCCTCACATATCAAGTGACTTTCAAGTCATTATCAAGTGATAATGAGAAGTATTACCTGATTACTTCAACCAATCCACATCTCTCTATTTTTATCACTGTCCTGAATTAAATTTTAAATGGTATACAAGTTGTCTAATTCTTTGGGTATGAAAAAAGTCATCTCACAAGGCTTTGGGTCTTTTGGTCTTGACCAGAAGTCTGGCTTTTATTGTGAGGCCAGCCCTCTCCCAATAAACCTATTTATTTTTGACTTGGAGACTTTGCTTATCATATTTACATTCCTGTGCTTAGAAATTACACAACATTATCATAATATAACATTTTGTCTAACTGCTTTCTCAATTGCTCTGTTCAGTAAGTCTGTAAGTACAATGGGAAGTTTTATACTCAATGTTAATAAAGGGTTATTGAATTGAACTGGTGTGTATAACTTGTATGAGTGTGACTGTATCTTATATTTCATTGGCACAGGGTACTTCCAGCAAGGAAACTCTTTCTTGCAGTGAAGGTTAACACCTTACCTGAATTTCAGTTTTAGAGAGAGCGTAGCATTGAAATTCTGAATGACTTGGCCACAGTCACATTATTAGTCTTTGTCAAAAGTCAGACTAAAGGCCAGATCTTCCTGATTTTAAAATTCACTTTGTGTGTATTATGTCATGCTCTTCTGGGTGTGTATTTGTATGCATGCATGAACACTATTTGTGTACTTCCTGACATAATTTCCAGAATGTGAATCTCTCCTTTCAATGTTCATGATCAGCACTTGTAAAAAGACCACCATGGAGATAATTGCCAGTTATCTGTTGCCATCTGTTGAAGCTTAAGAAATAAAGGATTTTGACAAAGACTTCAACAGAGCCTTTTAGGGTAGATCAATATATTTTACCTCAATGATAAATAGGCAAAAGTGAGCATATCCATATATCCATGCACAATTCATGGATATACACAAAACACTCATATACAACATATATATGTGTGTGTGTGTGTGTGTGTGTGTGTGTGAATACATGCATATGCATGTGTATGCATTACTGTTGTTTGGTTATTTGAGTTATGCCTGACTCTTTATAACCCATTTGTAATTTTCTTGGAAAAGCTACTGGAGTCGTTTGCCATTTCGTGCCACATCTCATTTTACAGATGAGGAAACTGAGGCAGATAGGGTTAAGTGACATGTACAGATCACACAAGTGGTAAGTATTTGAGATCAGTCTTCGTGACTCTAGGCCCAGAACTCTCTCCATTTTTATTCTTATATAAACACATACATATGTATATGTAGACATATAGACATATAGATATATAGATAGATATACAAGGATAAAACACATATAGGCATATGATACACATATAACTTGGACAGATCCATGAGTATGCATATATAAACATTTGTGTATGTGTGTGTTTATACATATACACATACATCTATTGAAAAATATAGATATATGTGTGTTTTTCTAGTTCTGACCCTAGAAGTGGTAAATATATAAGTTATTATAACAACTGTTTAGGTAATCTTGGAATAGTGTGACTGTGCCAATATGTAACAAATATTGTTGACCATGGCAGCTCATGGTGATGGGAGGAGAGAGGCATTATTTGAGGTTGTAGAAAGAGTTCTAACCTTGATGAAATCATAAATTTATTTTGTTAATAGCAAAGTTAATCCAAAAGTTAATTAATTGTATTTTAAATACTCAAAAAAAACATAGTTTTAGTAAACCAAGTGTTCTGTTTAGGAGGGTAGAGTGGCAATTTAGAGGTAGATACTATAATTAGCAGGTAGAAATTCAGATTATAAATCCTCCTCAAGTAACTTTAACTTCATTGTACTTTGGTCTAAGAGGGGGAAATCCAGAAGAATCTTCTCATATATGGCACTGTGAGTAGAGACCAAGAGTTGGGAAAATCTGATTTCAAGACCCATCCCTAAAATATACTAGTTATATGACCCTGGGAAAGTTGTCTCCTGTACCTACTTATTAATTTGCTAAAGCTGTTAATTAAATATGATTTGCTTATCTGTATTAGTTTGAAGAAGTTACCTTACCACTAGTTCCCAAAGGCAATGAAATAACAAAAAACAAACAAGCAAAAAACCCACCATCACAATAATTACAAAAAAACAAATAAATAAACAAATAAAACCTTCACCTAAGCAAATTCAGCAAACAACCAACAGCCCCAAGAAGGAAGAAGAGGGGAGAACTGGAGACATAGTTTCTTCTGTGGTGTTCCCCAAAGCTTCCTATTATCTGGAATGATACAATATTTAAATACTCGGCTATGGGATATACAAATTGTATAAGAATGTTATTATATTTTTAAATTTTATTTAAAAAGAAGTTTGAATATTTACATTTAATTCCTTCATAGTTGAAACAAACACCAGTATTTAATAAGAAATTTCATTTAGATCTGAATATCTAAATATTATTGTGCATATTAATAAAAACTTGAAATTTTAGTTGTTCTATCTCATTTTTTATCTCATTTTGTCCTCACTAAAATGTACTTCCAATTTAGGGGTAAAAATTTTTTATTTTCTGTTCTTCTACCTAAAGATATAACTATAAGCTATGTAGGAGGGACAGACACTAACTATTTTTTTCTTTATTACTATCAAAGTAGTTTCAAAGAGATCATAAGTAAAAAAGAAAAACAGTGTTAGGATTTTTGCAGTCATTATAAACATTAAATGTTTTATTTTATTTTTTTTTATAATTTTTTCAATGGTTAAATGATTCATGTTCTTACTCTCACCCCCAAATCCCCCTTAGTAGGTGCTCATTTCCACTGGTTTCTTCATGTGTCATTGATCAAGACCTATTTCCATATTATTGATAGTTGTACTAGGATGGTCATTTAGAGTTTACTTCCCAAATCATGTCTGCATTAACCCATGTGTTCAAGTAGTTGTTTTTCTTCTGTGTTTCCACTCCTGTAGTTCTTCCTCTGAATGTGGGTAGTGTTCTTTTCCATAAAACCTTCAGAGTTGTCCTGGGTCATTACATTGCTGCTAGTAGAGAAGTCCCATGCATTTGATTTTACCACAGTATATCAATCTCTGTGTATAATGTTCACCTGGTTCTGCTCCTTTCACTCTGCATCAAATCCTGGAGGTCATTCCAGTTGACACAGAATTACTCCAGTTTATTATTCCTTTGAGCACAATAGTATTCTATCACCAACAGATACCACAATTTCTCCAGCCATTCCCCAATTGAAGGGCAAACCCTTGTTTTCCAGTTTTTTTGCTATCACAAAAAGCACGGCTATAAATATTTTTGTACAAGTCTTTTTCCTTATGATCTTTTTGGGGTTAAAACCCAGCAATGGTATGACTGGATCAAAGGGCAGGCAATCTTTTAGTGCTTTTTGGGCATAGTTCCAAATTGCCATCCAGAATGGTTGAATCAATTCACAACTCTACCAGTGCATTAATGTCCCAATTTTGCCACATCCCCATCCAACGTTCATTACTCTCCCCTAATGTCATTTTAGCCAATCTGTTAGGTGTGAGGTGATACCTCAGAGTTGTTTTGATTTGCATTTTTCATTTGGAAGCACAAAAGATCAAGAATATCAAGGGAAATAATGAAAACAAAATGTGAAAGAAAGTGGCATAGCAGTACCAGATCTTAAACTATACTATAAAACAGTGGTCATCAAAACAATATGATACTGGCTAAGAGACAGAAGGGAGGATCAGTGGAATAGACTTGGGGTTAATGACATCAGCAAGACAGTGTATGATAAACCCAAAGAGACCAACTTTTGGTGAAAAAAATCCATTATTGACAAAAACTGCTGGGAAAATTGGAAAACAGTATGGGAGAGACCGAGTCTGGATCAACATCTCACACCCTACACCAAGATAAATTCAGAATGGGTGAATGATTTGAATATAAAGAAGGAGACTACAAGTAAATTAAGTCAACACAGAATAGCATACATATCAGATTTTAGGGAAAGGAAAGATTTTAAAACCAAGCAAGAGTTAGAAAAAATTTCAAAATATAAAATAAATAATTTCAATTACATTAAATTAAAGTTTTGTACAAAAAAAACAATGCAACCAAAATCAGAACGGAAACAACAAACTGGGAAAAATCTTTATAACAAAAAACTCTGACAAAGGTCTAATTACTCAAATATACAAGGAGCTAAATCAATTGTATAAAAAATCAAGCCATTCCCCAATTGATAAATGGGCAAGAGACATGAATATGCAATTTTCAGATAAGGAAATAAAAACTATCAATAAGCACATGAGAAAGTGTTCTAAATTTTAAGCATGTTTTTAAAAATCTTCTTTTGACATAATATGTTCACACTTTTCTATGAGACAGAAGAACTTTTCTTGCCATTTCTAAATTTTGAGGATTCAAATATAAAGTAAACTTTCCTAATGTCATGCTTTCATTCAACAAACCATATCTACAAATGATACAGTGTGCTGGTGAACAGTACTTTAATCCAGAACAAAAAACTTAATTTTTCAATAATCTTATCTCTGGGCTGAGCTAAATCTTCATTTTTTTCTTAAGTGGACATTCAGATTTTGTTTTATATTGTCAGTCATAACTGAATTTGAAGAAATTATCATACTGCTATTTTGGCTCTCAAAACCAAGCAGGATTCTTTCCTCCTTGTCTTGACATTATCCACAAGATGTTTTGCATAGGTTATAGTTAAATGAGTAAAATAAAAAATCATTAAACCCAATAGTTTAAATAACTGTATGATATCACAAAAATGAATATCTTTCTTCATATGATTTAATAATTTTGTAGAAACAAGATCAAGCATCCTTTCTAAATGCATAGTACACATGATGCTGGACCCAAGAAGTTAATTGGCAGTTAGAACTTTTTCACACTGATGAAATTGAAATAGATTATAATTTACCATGGTTGCTAATAGTCAATTTCTTCAGATTTTTTTGCTGTTGTTTTCTAAGAAATGATCTTTTAGTGGGAAAAATATTCTGGATCCATGAAAATTTGTTGAGTGCATTCATTTGGAAAATCGTGATGATTACATATGCTTTACAAATCAAACATAATACCACAGAAGTGGTACTTGTGGGACAAATATCTTCTTTCCCCAATATTGAGTGATAAAGGGAAGTGAAAAAAACAAACAAACAGCATTTATTTATTAAGTACTAGCTTTGTGCCAGTCACTATGGTAAGCACTTTACAAATATTATATTATTTGATAAAGAAAGAATAATGTTAATATGAATCATGCATTTTAGAAATAAAATTGCTGCCCTCAAACACATAGACAAACATATTATAATATAAAGAATATTTGGAGTCAGAAGATGTAGCTATATATCCCATCTCTGACAGTAATTGTATATCGATAAAAATGTACTTAGCCCTTCTGAATCTGTTTCCTCATCAGTAAAATGGGAATATAAATATTTGTACTTCTTATTTCATCAGGAAAAATAATCAGGGAAGAAAACCTGGAAGAGATTTGCTATGAGCTGGGCTTAGATAGGAGATGAAAAAGGGGGAGAGGGAGAGAAAGGAGGAGAGGGAGAGAGAGACAGAGAGACAGAGGGAAAGATTGGGAGAAGGTGACAAAAATACATTAAAACATCAGGTATCTTTATGATAGTGTAATATGGAAAATGGCAGGATGGAATTCCTGCAAAATACAGGGTCAAGCCTCGCCCAGAATTCCAGAGGACCCACCCTGGAGAACTCTGGGTGAGGGAACAGTTGGAAAGGAGTTGAACAGTTGATTCCTGGGGGTTGAGGTGAGCAGGTCTTTCTGCATGCTGTTCCTGGTTTGGGGTTTGGGGAGCAAACCCCAAATTCCAGGGTCCCCTGGAATTCTGGGTGAGATTTGACCTTTTTTCTTGCAGGAATTCCACCCTGCTATTTTCCATATTACAGTATTCTTTTGCCACTATGGCCTCCCAGGCAAACCCCAAACCAAGAACAGCATGCAGAGAGACCTGCTCACCCCAACCCCCAGGAATCAACTGTTCAAATCCTTTCCAACTGTCCCCTCACCCAGAGTTCTCCGGGGGGGGGGGTCCCCTGGAATTCTGGGTGAGGCTTGACACTGTATCTTGCAGGAATTCCACCCTGCCATTTTCCATATTACAGATATAAAGGAAATACTGATGAAAATTAACTATAAACAATTAAAATTCATCAGAGAAATATGTGACAAATAATATTAATAGGCTTTATTTTAGTTGGTTGGAAAAGTACATTAATTTCTTCACATAGTAGTTCAGTAAAACTGAACTAGGAACAGGCTTGAATTTGATGACCTCCAATGTATTTTACAGCTTTAAGTCTGGGGCCCTTTAATAATGTCCTTTCATGTGTTATGGAACCAGCTTTTTAGAAAATATTAAAACAAAAACAGATTAAACCCCCACAGGAAAGAGTACCACTGTGTAAAATACTACCAAATTTTATAATCCAGATGTAAGAAAGAAACAATACAATATAAAATAATTGAAGTGCATTAGCATTGGAATGATTTAATTGACAGTGAACTCTGTTGCCAAGGAAATACTCTCATATATACATACACACAGATAAATATATGTATATGTAGACATATACATATATATGTGTTCTCTAAGATGAAACGTTACAATTGATTGTAAATATATATATATATATACACACAATATAAAGAAGTTATATGTACACACATATATACCTGCATACACATAAAATTCTATATACATATGTGTATGTGTGTATATACATACTCTATATTTTCAACTTTTCATATCACCAAAGATAAATATAAGAGTAATTTCCTGAGCATCAGGTTTCATAATTGATCAAACCGGACCAATTATAATCCACTGCTATTCTTTTATATTGAAAAACCCCTTTCATGTACTTTTATTATGTAATTTAGTAATATTTTACCTAGTGGATCTCTTCCATGTAGGAATTTAATCTGTCCTTGTTTGCACAGAAATTTCCAGAATTCTTCCTGGAACCAGTCTTGCTATTGCTTGCATTGTAATGGGATCATTACCTCTTCCATATTAAGAACACAATTATCATTTTTGTAGAAATATCATTTATGATAAATAATGCCTTACCATTTTTCAGTTGAAAAGGGATAATAGAAAAAATGATTTTACTACTAATGAGAGAATAAAGAAAAAACTGTTCTTCCTGTTTTTTGCCAATCAATCCTGTCTTTCCAAACTTTATCATTGCATAATAAATAATAGAGATATATTGTGATAAAGAAATTAGCAGTAATTGTTCATGAGAATTAAGGCGTATAAGTCTAGCTACATGAACCATATTTTCATTGTAACCCTCAACCATTTATAGTAATACACTTTTATTTGTTTAGAATTTTCAATTTATTTCTATCCAAGCAGATGAAAAGGAAAAACTACATGGCAAAGAGTTAATGTTCAAAATCAACTGCCTTTATACATGTATGGTGTTGAGACAGCTTGCAAGCAAACTGGCACAGATAAGAATATACATTATAGAAGCCATTCATCCTTAGAACCCTATTTTATATGGAATTGTTGAAATGTTTTGAGGATAGTCTAAATGGTTGGTCAAAATGAAACAAAAATTACAGATGAGTTTTAAGACACCTGGATGTGAAAATATGAAGACATTCAGACACATATTCCCACGAGCCACCCAAAACCCAACCAGGGTTTTAAACAGTTAGAGATAAAACATGGCTGAGTTTATCTGGTTCAAAAACCATAAATTTTAGATAAGGAAAGGGAAAACAGAAGTTGCCAAATGACTTGCCCCAAATATATTGATTTTTGCTTAAGTAGTACTAGAACTCAGTCCTTATGACCCCCAATTTGCCCTAGTGAAAAGCTTGCAGATGGACCCTAAGGCTGTTATATTCAGCAATTAGTGTACATCTATTTTAAAAGAACATGATACATTCTGTTAGTAGGACAAAAATAATAAATCATATCTGTGAATAATATCTAAAACCAAAGCACTTGAACTTTTAAAAACATGTAGATTTTGATAACAATATTTCAAAATAATTAATTTCCCTTTGCATGTTATATTTATATCCCAAAGAGATTAAAGACAGAGGGAAAGGACCTAGTTGTACAAAAATATATTTATAACAGCTCTTTTTGGGGTGAAAAAGAATTGGAAACTGAAGGGAGGTCCCTCAGTTGAAGAATAGCTGAACAAAATGGGGAATGGCTGAACAAGAATTACATTGTTTGTAATGGAATTCTGTTGAGCCATAAGAAATGACAAACTAATGATCACATAAAAAACCAGGAAAGTCTTCTATGAAGTGATGCAACGTGAAGTGAGCAGAACCAGGAGAATGTTGTAAACTGTAATAACAATAGTATATGATAATCAAGTATGAATTCAAGACAACCCAAAAAGACTCATGACAAAAAAGGATATTCACTACCATAAAAGGAAGAGATGAAGTCTGAATACAGATTGAAACATAGCATTCTTCACTTTATTATCTCAGGATCTAAATATGGAATAATAATATATGTATAACCAATATCATATTATCTATCTTCTTGGGAAAGGAAGGAGAGAAAATGGATTGCAAAATGTCAGAAAAAATTAAAAAGTATATAAATATGTAATATGAAAAATAAAATTAAAAATTATTTTAAAATATATATTTAATTTATTCTGAGAAGGGGTCTACCAGGCTGTCAGTGGAGGGATGAAACTAAAAAATGTTAAAATCTCCTTCACTAGAAATATTAAATATGTGCTGGGAGTTGAAAGAATTATATGGATGCAACCTGGAAACCTTAAGAAGTTTGTGCTTTTTTTTTTTTCCTTTTTGCCCAATAACTCTAAAAAAACCACCACATCACTGTGTAGACAATGTGCCTACAACTGAAATTATGGTAATTTGTTTTCCTTTCATGCCCATTACTAGATTGTCAAAAGCTTAAGGAAGGAATTTTGGAAACTACCATCTAACATTTATTTTTTTTTTCATTCAGAAGCACAATCCCATATTGGCACAGGACCTGATTTCAATGATGCAGATCAACTTTCTGAGAAAAAAGCTTCTGTAACTATTTTTCATTTTATAGTCTTAGATAAGTGGTTGAGGTATTAACAAATTAAAGTAGCTACCAAGGTTCACATTTACAATATGTTTCAGAGATAAGATTGGGACTGAGGTGTTCCTAATTCTGGAACTTCTCTATATAATATGAAAAGATGATCATGGTCCATAGCAAAGAAAATGCTAAGCCACTGTCTATTTTGTTGTTTTTGTCCTGTCTACTTGAGAAAGAATAACCACCAGTTTTTAAGTACTTCAAATTGAACAGTGTGGAACACTAGATAGAGAAGAGAATTTAGAATTAGGAAGAACTAAGTCTGAATCTTCCTCTAAACAGCTGATTCAGCAAGTCACTTATCTACCTTTAGACTCAATTCTCTCATATGTAAATGGCAATAATATAATTCTATTAAGTTAATAAATATAAGCTAATAATATAGTAAGTACTTTTTAAAGCTCATGAGAAACCAATAATATAATACTGTGTGAATTTATGATAAATTGTACATCTTTATTCAATTTGAAAATTGATTTTTGGTCTGTCAGCCCCATCATTTGACTGGGCATCTCATGGCTACCTGGCCACTTGGAAGGGGCTAGATTAAGTCTCTGTATGACTTGTGGAGTGTCTGAAAATCAAGGCTTGCACCAGGACTGAAATTAAGTATATCCATCTAGAGAGTCCTAGGAGGAGTGGGATGGTTTCATAAGAAAGAGAACAGAAGAAATTCTTGCTCTTCAAGGGGACTCATCACTCTCTGTTTGGGGCATGTAGTTTTTAACACACAAGGGCTTGAGACTCTTGCTGGTACTAGCTGCTTTTGGCTTATGATCCAAATCAGTGTGAGAAACTCAGATTAGATTAGGCATGGCTAATTGATCAGGTGTTCTCTCTCTCCTCTCTCTAACCTTTATTATTAAGTAATTACAAATTAGTATTCAGTCTCCAGAGAATTTTAATCATAGCAATGCATATAACATTCTTTTCAAATTTTAAAGCATCTTTGTAAATTTTAGCTATAATCATTAACACTTCACATTTTAAAGGGTGTATTGAAGTAGGTCTGACATAGAAAGATCATATGTGTATTTGAGATGTCACAGTGGACTTTTTGAACTTATGGCTGATTGTAATTTGGATCTCTTCCTGTGGCATAAGAGCTGGGTAACAAGCATTTATAAAGTACATACATCATATGAGGTGCTGTGCAAGTTGCTGAAGAGAAGAATAATGGTCCCTGCCCTTTGGGAAGTTGCATTTTATCAGTAGAAACAATAAACCCTTAACAAAATATGCTCAATTTCACATTTATTCATCGCTTATTCGTGTGCATGGGTTATATTAATAATTGAAATTTAAATATTTATTAAATAAATATGAGTTAATTTGTTGGAGAGGAGAGATAGTATTGATTGGGATAAGGAAAAGCCTCATGTAAGAGGCATCATTTTACCTGTTCTTTGAAAGAAACTAGAGTGTATAAAATGCAGAGCTGAGGTACAAGAGCATTCTAGTATTGGGACAAAATTCATGTAAAAGTGTGAAAATAAGAAATAAAAATTTCATATGGATTGTGATATGAGGATTTAGATGGATAACAAAATTTAAACACTAAATAAATATTTGTTGACTGACCATGTCTATGTGTCTAAAAACAATACTCACTGAATATAACAGAGCAAAATATAAGATATTTATGTAAAGGCTTTCATCTTCTAAGTAGGTGACAAATTGTAGAAATTCTATGAAACCACAGGAATTTCAGGGTATTTACCACAAATAGCTACTAAATTGGATAGAAGAATTGTTATGGTTTAAGAAAAAAACAGATACACTAATAAATATCATACCTTAAAACCCTAAAGGGTAATGAAGCCAGATATTGCCTGTTATTCTCCTAAGGCAGGATTCTAATTGGAGACAACTACCTCATCATTTAAATGTCCTGTATTTTATTATCTGAATCATAGGCAATATCTGGCAGTGGGGTTACTTTTAAGCAATGAAAATCATTTCAATACAATCACGAAAACAGGTGAGCATCTGTGCCTTTATCTAAATGTCCCAACGATGGATACTGAAGAACTAGTAGAGATGCTTTCTCTTAAGTGGTAGCAAAGCAGAGGGAAAGAAGACATTAGGGGTGTACTAAATTTAGCATCCTTCAAGTGACTTGTGGTTTCTGTGTTCTTTTCTGTGTTTTCCTGGCCTCTAGCTTTTGCTTCTGAAATAATTCATTATGGTCAGAGTTTATTTCATTAAAAAATAATATTACTCAAAATAATAATACTCACAAAGACTTGATTTAATATCTTTTTTCTTATAAAGTATATTCTCTGATAGACCCTAAATATATATCCAATAGAATTTCCATTTGTAGATGATGCACAGTACATTTTAAAGTGGTGATTTACCTTGATGTTTTCTCTCATAATACATCACCACAAGAGAAATGAATTATGATTGACTTATTTTATCCACCCATCAAAGTAATTTTACAAGATATTGGTAGTCAATACGAGGTGATTCATCTTATTTCAACAGGTTAATGAAGGATAGGGTTAGGTAGAGGATTTCTGTTCACTTTATTTTTTTTTCTAGGCAATGGGGGTTAAGTGATTTGCCCAGGGTCACTCAGCTGAGAAGTGTCTGAGACCAGATTTGAACCGAGGACCTCCCATCTCTCGACCTGGCTCTCAGTCCACTGAGCCACCCAGCTGTCTCCATTTCTGTTCACTTTAAACAATATATGCTTAAGTTGTTTTCTTGAATCAAAACAACAAATTCATACCAGGTTGGAGCTGCATGGCTTATTGGAAAGATTATATCAATGGTAGTTGAAAAAAAACACAAATATCAGGCCCTTTTGGTAAAATTAAGGAATAAAATAAAAATACTTTTATCAAAGTAAATGGCCCAAGTAAATTAATTAGGAACATTGACACAATTTGCTTACCTACAACTTCTATTTAAAATGTCTCAGAGCTCAAAAATTTAAAAAAAAAGTCAATTTATATTCAGCTTTTGGAACACCAGATGGTAAGAGAAATGACACAGGCCAGCAGAAGCCAAAGCCACTTGGGTATATTTAGTACTCACAGTTGGTAACTGTGATACTAAAGAGGGAACACCTGTATTCTATGTAACTAGGGAGCATACCTTGGAAGAAATGAGGCCAGAAGTTATGAAAATATTCTGGTGGAAGTTCATAGGGGAGAAAACAAGAGAAATAATTTGAAGAATGAAGGTTAAGATAGTTAAGATGGGGCTAACATATTTAGGTTTAAAGAGAAGGCATTTAAAAAAATCCCTAACCTTCTAATTGGATTATTCCATGGAATATGAGAAGAAATAGAAATTAATTCACGTGCCATTATCTAAATAATTAAAAATTCTATATTTTAATGGACTTGATTATTACTAGGAAAAATCAAAGGAGAGAACATCAATAGCTTCTGACTTCTATACATAAAAATAACCTTTCCAGGCATTAAGAGTATCCTTGATGATGATATTCACACAGAAGGGACAGGTTTTCTCAGGCAATATTTCACAGAATATTTTACAGGATGTACTAAAAGTCTTCATGTAATTTTAAGTTTTAAGCGAAAACTTTTGGGATATGCTGTATCTTTACCATCACATAATTGATTAAAAGATTTTAGAAAATACAAACTCTCATTGTACTTAATTTAGTAACTAAATAATTGATTCAGTAAAATGTCTTCCTTTAACAAAGTATCTTTAATACATATATTGGGGAGAAGCTATATGTCTCAGTGGATTAAGAGCCATGCCTAGAAATGGGAGGTACTGGATGGAAATGTGAACTCAGACAGTTCTTAGCTATGTGACCCTGGACAAATCATTAAACTTCTATTGCATAACCCATATCATTCTTCTGCCTTGGAACCAATAAATGGTAGTTTTCCAAGACAGAGAGTAAGGGTTTAAAAATACATATATCAAAATTTTAGAAAATTTATTGATAGATAAAATAGAAATATATTTATTTGCCAGGATAGTAGGGAGATTATAAAAGAAGACATGCTGGCCAGAGTTGAATCTTCTTGATCCTAGAAGAGATTTACCCTAGAGTCCTAGTCAAGGCATCCCCTAAAACTAATGAAATCCTTGAGATGCTGTAGTTTGAGGATGGTATTTTACTAAGTACACCACATCTCAAAACATTAGAAGTGCCTTTTGGATGTGATTCATAATCATTCTAAAGTGTTTAACCTGCCTCCTCATAAAGAAAAAGCAGCAAATCAGCTAACCAATAAGCATTTATAAATGAATGTGGAATACCTCCTGTGAAATACGTATTTATATAATGTCAGCATATGTGTATGGTACATAACATATAAATGACATACATATATGTATGCATGCACATTGATATGCAAATATTGTTGCAAATAGTATAATGTATATGCATGGCAGAATATATGTATACATGTGCAGGAAACAATATTGTACAGAAGAACTAGTACTGCCTCTGAAGTCAGTAGATCTTAGTTTGTATGCCATCTCTGGCACTTACCTGTTTTTTTTGTAAAGATGCCTATACCTTAAAAACTCAAGCAAGTCACTTTTCTCTTTTATCGTCAGTTACTGCCACTGTAAATGAAGATTTTGGACCCAAAGATTTCTAAGGTTACTTCCCACTATAATCTATAATCCTATGACTTTACTGTACAGTGTCTATAGATAGATCAATAACCTGAGCAACAAATAAAACAAAGGAGACCTAGCCGAATTGCCTTTAGTTGGTACAGTTGCTTTAATAATTTCAAGCTTCCTTCTGAAACATAGATCTGAGTATTTCATGACAATATTTTTTCAAGATTTTAGAAAATTAGACAACTCTTAATACTCTAAAGTGAAGAACCAATGTTGATCTCCTTCTTAAATGAATTTCTCAAAGATCTGGAAAAAAATAAAGCAAAATTAAAAGAAAAATTCTTCCAGTGGTGAAAGTCATAGTACATTCTAGTTTCCAGAAAGCTGAAGTTGAGCATTATCCAAAGAGCAGAAAAGAATTAGATAAAAATAACAGATTTGTTGAGACACAAAAACCCAGGTGATTTTTGCACATGATCAAAAAATGAGTTAATCATATATTCACATGGCAAGAGTGATGACTGAAGGAGAGACCATGTATTCTACTTGTGCTCCCAGAATATTGAGAATGTTTAGAATATCCAGCGGAATCTGTTTTGCAGTGAACTTGGACAACATGGACTAATGCTGAATACATTAATAAAGGCATTCCTTGTTCTATTGTACTTTAATTTGTGGATATTGCTTTATTTTTTTTATATATTTCAGGCTCCTGTCAAGTCTTTCTGTTCCATTTTCCCAAGAGTATGTGCTTACATTGTATCTCTGTGTCACATTTGGTAATTCTTGTAATACTTCAAACTTTTTTGTATTTATTATAGGTGTTATGATGATCTATGATGAGTGATTTTGATATTAGCATTGTAATTGTATTGAGGCATCATGTACCACATCCACATAAGATGGCCAACTTCATTGATATATGTTGTATGCTCTAACTTCTCCACCATCTAAGAGTTCCTCCATCTCTTTCCCTCTTCTCAGGCCTCCCAATTTTCTGAGACACAACAATATTAAAGAACATTATATAAACTTAGTTGATTAAACACTAGCAGGGTTTGCAAAGAATGATTCCAATTTTGAAAAAAAAAAGTTCTTCTGTGGTTAAAATGCTATCAAATGGCGTTGTATGCTACAGGGAATACTTTCATGAAAGGAATAATCAATCAATGCTGCAAGGCTGTCTTATTTTAGGAAATTGCCACAACCACTCCTACCTTCAGCATCCTCTGCCCTGATCAGTCAGCTGTATCAATAATGAGGAAAGACCCTCCACCAACAACAATACTATAATTTACTGACAGCTCAGATGATAATTAGCATTGTTTTAGTAATAAAGTATTTTTAATTAAGGTGTATATATTGATTTTTCTTTTTTTCACATATTTTTATTCCATACTCAATAGACTACTTAACTTTAAATACACCCAGAAACCAAAAGAAAATTCATGTCACTTGCTTTATACTGATGGCCTAGACCCAAAATTACACTGTTTCCAAGATATACTTAAATAGCCTTGAATTTTTCATCTATTTAAGCCTGATGTGAAAAGTCACCATAGTTGTTTTTCCCCCTGCAGAATTGCTCTGCAACCATAAATGATTATAATACTACTCAAAATTCAGACAAAGCCTACCCCACATTTTTTATGTTTACATTTCCTCTCTGCTTATTTTCATCTCCAAATTTCTCCATTTACAAACTACTCTACCACATTACAACTCTTAATATATGACAATTAGATATTTATGTGGAAATTTAAATTTGCATTTTATCTAGCCTTCTTATTACAAGACCTTTTAATCATGGTATGTAATTATTAAAAATGGCCTATTCTACACAAAGTAAAAACAAACAAATACAAAACATGTGGAGATATTAGTCAGATTTTCCCATAGCAAGAATATATGATCACTGATGGAGAATGTCACTTGTATCCTCAAAATATCAAAGTAATATGTCAGTCCTTCAATAGACTGGATGGTCCCTTTGAGGATGATAAAAGAGTATCCATCATCCAGACCATTGATTGCAAGTGGATGGATAAAGAAAAGACAATGCACTCCACTTCTTCCCTTGTATCACACAGGCATATATATAGGCATATAAGCACATATACATTGGACAAATATATTGTAAATGGACAGTGATTTGATCACAAAACTCTATGAAAGGAAGATGGTAGGTAGATTGCCTTTAGAATAATAAAATTTGTTTTGCTTCTTTTTTTACTCTGACGTTTACTCTGAAAAATATATATATATACACACATGCATACATACATATATATAAACAACATTCCTCCTGGAATGTCATATGACTGTGGCTTGAAAAATTCAAGTTTCAAAGAACTGAAGTTGAGGTTAACCCAAAGGGCAATGGAGTGGCACATGGGAAGCATGAATGATATAGCACATATTACCAACAAAGAAGTACAAAGGATGTCAGTGGGTGTCCAAATATCTACATGAAAAAGGATTTCATTAAAAATGTTTGAACACAATCTAGATAAGCTGATGATGTGGTGAGTGTGAGAGATTACTTATAGTGTTTATGCTGTATTTTCAGAAATTCAAGGAAACTCAAGGAAACCTCTAAAAATTTTGAGTGGGTCCCCTGTGGTGAACATATGGCAAGACAAAGAGTATTAGATAGGCAATCAAGGACTGACAGGCAAAGATGGGTTATAATGTATACCATTTCAGGAAATACATACATTGATGAAATTACAGATTCATATGAATACTTCTTAACCAAAATGTGGAATCAAAAGGAGAAATTTGGCTGAAACCTGGTCTATAAAAACACCCTCAGACTCCCACATCTTCAAAGAATAGAAATAGGATAATTTAAGGAAGTTAAATAACATAATAGAAATAAAAAGGAATCCAAGAAGAGAAATGAAATTTAAGGGAAGAAAATTAAATACAGAAATGGAAAAAGAAAAAAAAAGATGAAAATGAAATAGAACATGTGTGTGGGTTTATGTGTCTCTATCAGTATGATTATGAACTTGGGGATACTGATGTATTCAAATGAAGAACAGCTGGCTGGGATGGTGGGGCACCTCTCCAGGCTGGGGATTTGTTATCTAGCCCTCCCACTCCCCTTACATAGAAAGGCTACTGCTGCTCTCTGTGCTTACTGAACCAAGAATAGAAAGGAGAGAGTCATCAATTACTCTCCACTCAACTCACCGGGCTCAAATCTGCCCTCATGAATGTGTGTATAACTCCCTCTGACTTGAATGAAAGTTGTGTTCATGTAATTGAGGGCAGAATTTGACCTCCTAAGATTGAGTGAGAAATGATTGATCATGGTGAACTCTGATAGTTCTTCCTGAACTAATGGACTTCAACTGGCCCCAAACTGGCCCCTAGGGACCTTGGTTACTATTTTTGGACAAACATTGGTCATTCTTTGGATCATTTATTTCTTTTTTCCTATCATAAAAAATTCTTAGAAGTTTGTTTAATTGATGACTATGTTTTTACATAACCTTTTAAGTAAGGACTTGTGCTGATCCCTTATAAAGAAGGTATTATATCTGTACTATGGGATAAATAAAAATGATAAAAGACAAAACAAGTGCTAAAATTTGAAAAACAACATCAGAAAAATCTCTCCATTTTCAAGAAGAGAGCTTTTCTTTTCAATTGGAGATACAGAAGCAACTTTTTGAAGAACAATTTTGAATTGAAGCAACTTAGCAACTAAGTATTATTAATAAAATATTTTGTAATTGGCCCTTCATCATCACTCTAAGAGAAAATGAAGTTTTTACTACCAATAAATAGGTGAGTCAGAACACTTCCCCTTCCTTTGTTATAGTCACTCAGTAACTGTGTGTGTGTGTGTGTGTGTGTGTGTGTGTGTTGTTGTTGTTGTTGTTTTTGAAGAGAAGCAGGCAGGGATAAGGTTAAACTGTCTACAGAATCCTTTATGAAATGCTTTTCAAATATCTTTTGTTCATGGAAACAAATATACTGACCTTGTTTACATATTCATTAAACAAGCATTCATTAAATGCCTACTGGGTGCAGCTCAAGATTGCTCTGAGAATTGTAATTCATTAACATAATATTACCATGTAACCACCTGAAGAAAAACTCAAAACCCAATGGATCTATTAAGGTTCTTTAGAGGTATAACATAAATGGTTTATAACATTAGAATGAATTCATTCCATATTTCGTTGTGTTCTCTGGTGCTTAATAATATTTCAGAAAATTCACTTCTACTAAGCTACAGTACATTTTCTCAGTGGGTATGATTTGTAAGACATGGTATAGCAAGCTGCTCAATATATTCTGTAGCATTGATTATGTCTTCTGTGGTGAATATACATAAGAAAGAAATTTTTCCCTAGAAATCCATTCACTGAGGCATTGCTTGCCTCATATATTAGTGCTTGACCAAGACTATTTTCTTCCATAATCCACTATCATTATGGTAAACCTTTGACAACTGATTTCTCAAATCACTTAAGTCTGTTTTCTGTGCACCTATTAAATCTAGGATTATACCTCTAAAACTAGATTCATCCTTGTGAAGGCAATCCCAGACCTCTTTTTTCAAACATTCATGAACTGCCAGATATATATGAATTAGGAACCTACCTTCTCACAACCTGGATTATAGATGGCTGAAGAAATAATGATCCAAGTAATGGTTCTTTGTTCTGTGGTGGTGTTAAATATTACTCTATAGAAGAATTATAGCTTTGATTCCCACAGACTGGCCAATTTTGTATCATGAGTCTCCTTGCAGTGGTACCAATGTAGAGGGTAATTACGTACAGCTAGGTTAGTATATCTATGTATATTTTTATAGGGTCTATAGCCAATAATCATGAGAATTACATGAGAAAAAGTAAAATTAGTCAATAATTCTTTATTAATAACTTCTTAAACATTCCCTATAAGCCAGGAGTTATAGTATACATATATATATATATATATACATANCTGCCAGATATATATGAATTAGGAACCTACCTTCTCACAACCTGGATTATAGATGGTTGAAGAAATAATGATCCAAGTAATGGTTCTTTGTTCTGTGGTGGTGTTAAATATTACTCTATAGTAGAATTATAGCTTTGATTCCCACAGACTGGCCAATTTTGTATCATGAGTCTCCTTGCAGTGGTACCAATGTAGAGGGTAATTACGTACAGCTAGGTTAGTATATCTATGTATATTTTTATAGGGTCTATAGCCAATAATCATGAGAATTACATGAGAAAAAGTAAAATTAGTCAATAATTCTTTATTAATAACTTCTTAAACATTCCCTATAAGCCAGGAGTTGTAGTATACATACATACATACATACATACATACATACATATATATATATATATATATATATATATACTTTACCATCCCTCAAATGCAGGTAAATAGGAGAGAAGTAGACAAATTGTGGGAGCAACCTAGGTTTAGGACTTGACAAAACATGATAAAGTAATAGAAAAAAGAAAAGTCTCTGAATAAATAGTATATTGAAAAGTTGCTAAGCAAAGGTTAGAAAGTTTTTAACAAGGTCATTCTTGTGATCAGAATTCTGCAATGGTAAAATTAATATGGTAACAATACTAAGGATGGTTTGGAAAGGGAGGATCCAGAAAAAGGAGAACCACCATAGGAGTCTTTTATGGGAAAATTGATGAGGATCACAGGAAAAGTGTTGATTTTTTTCCTAAAAAAAGTTTTTATTTTTAATTGGATTCTTTCAATATGTAAACATAACAAATTTATTGTACCTTTCAGAATCCTTTGTCTATCATTTCAGGTCCATTGGAAGTTCACTTAAAAATTCATAATCTATTTTTTTTGTGTCTTTAAAATGGGGTCTTCCTCCAGATATCTCCTCTGCTACTTTTGCTGAGCTAATGCTGTGTCTCCATAGAATCTTGTGACAATGACAAGTGTTGCATGGATTAGTTTCCATAGACACCAGGAATGAATCCTAACAACTGCTCTAAGGTTCTTTTCCTTTAAAAAGAATGCCACCCTTGCAAATGAAGTTGTAGCCCATTGTTCCGGGAGATGTATAACAGGTGTTCCTTTATTTCCATTTTAATATTGAAAAAAAAAACACAGAATGTACTTGCTTGTTCAGTGTTATTTATGCTTTCTCACACCAGCCATCCTTCTCGATTTGAACAGCACTCAGAGTCCGGGGGGACCCCAGCACAGAGCTAACTGATTGTGAGTTATGCAAATACAAATAAATGTCACCCGTCTTTCATTCTCAAATTCACTTAAATGCAGCAAAGTTAAGAGCATAACAGCTTTCAGCAACAACAAAAATTGAGATAAATGTGCAATTCAAAAGTGATACATATAAGAAGAAAAAGAAACCGACTACATAGCAAACTGGAGTTGATTTTTTCAGTCTGCAAGCTGACCCGAGCATTAGCTTAGATTTCCCACAGAAACAGATATTCAAAAGGAACAAATTAAAGGGGCACAAAGAGGCAAATTATTGAGCCCAATGTCGTCTCTGCACCCTATTAGAGGCATTAGCCTTTATAAATTAATAAATCACAAACTTCTAAAAAGTAACACTGTTATGAATTTTCACATCTTAAAGCTCTTTATAACTAATTCAAAAGTGGTATTGTTAATTTACTATACAAACTCATTTGCTTGATTTTAAACTATACCTTAGCCCATATATGTCCTAGCCATATGGTGAGACACACATGTATGTATATATATATATGTATATATATATATATATGCATGTATGTATATGTGTATACATAATGAATATATTGTACTTACACATAAACATTTCTAAAGCAATATCTGAAAGATGATATATTTATATATTAGTTAACATGAATGTCATATTACATATGGGATATTATATTATTATTATACCCATATATTCAGCACTTTCTTCAATATCTGGTAGATATATAAATATTTGTTGATTGATATGATATATGTATATTATCTACATATAAATACATATTAGTGTTTGTTATCTATACATGTATAAACATATAACACAAACACAAATAATATATATCTATGACATATCCACTATTTTCTATATTTCTGTCTGTCTGTCTATCTGTCTATCACTAATATTTGTATAATACTTTTGGCTTATAAGATAATTTACTGACTTTTAAAAATATTTCAACCTGTTTGTTACACCAAAATACCCAGTTAACCCCTTCTGACTCTCTCCTCCCATTAGAGAGACATAATTTGACAAAAGACACATGTATATGTAAAACTATGTCTTGCTTTTTTCTATTTATCATTTCCTTCTTAGGAAGCAGACATACATAAGTCATTCTTCAAACAATATTTCTTCTGTCCTGCTCTGTCCTTTTCTTTCTGTTAGTTTGCATGTCTTCCTATGTTTTTCCAACATTAACCTGTTTTCATTTCTTACAGTGCAGTAGTGTCCCACCACAATCATATGACAAAACTTGGTAAGCCATTCTCCATTGATGGGCATCACTATAATTTCGTATTCTTTGCCACTACAAAGAGAGCTGCTATAAATCTCTTTAAAGCAATGGGTTCTTTTCCTTTTTTCCTGATCTCAGAAAATTAATCAAGTAATAGTATTGCTGCATCAAAAGGTATACAGAATTTTCTTTTTTTAATGTATTTATTTGGAATATTTTCCATGGTTACATGATTCATGATTTTCCCCTCTTTCCTCCCAGAGCTAACAAGCAATTCCACCGGGTTATGCATGTATCATTGTTCAAAACTGATTTCCATGCTATTCCTATTTGTAGTAGAGTGATGTTTTAACATCAACACCCTCATTATATCCATATCAAACTACCTGATCTATCATGTGTTTTTCTTCTGTGTTTCTGCTCCCACAGTTGTTTCTCTGGATATGGATTGTGTTCTTTTGCATAAGTTCCTCTGGATTGTCCTGGAGCATTGCATTGCTGCTAGAAGAGAAGTCCATTACATTTGATTGTGCCACAGTGTATCAGTTTCTTTGTACATGTTTTCCTGGTCATAATCTTATAATTCTATAAAACCCGACAAGGGAAAAGAAGCCATTATCAGACTTTAGAAAGTTCTAGGAAATTGGTTCAGATTTTAACATTTAAAATGAGGTTTGATTCAATATGGGAGTTATAAAAGTGAGATTATAGTCACCATTTATAAAATATTTGCCGTTAAGTCAAAAATGACTGTCAGCAGCTTTTATTTACAACAAGGTAGATATACTGAAAGCGGGAAATGGTGGGAAATGTAGGAAGGAGACAGAGCCTTGTCTACAGAGATATATAATTGAGGGTACTGAAATAAGTTGGGGATTTTATTGTTGCCTATAATCCTGGGATAGGAAAAATACCTAAAAGGAGGAATATTCCAGACCTGGATGGAAAAGAGGAATGTTAGCCTGGAGAAGAAAGAAACAATGAGGAACATGCTGGTTGGTTGGAGTAATCATAATTGGAATCACTAATCTTTTTTAATATTTATTTTATATCCTCAGTCATGTCAATTTTTTGGCATTAGTAGTTAGTAGGAGACATTTTATGGAATTTTTAGAGATTAATCTAGAATCAGAAGTGCTGTTTTCAAATCATGGTTCTGCAATTTATTACCTATAGTTTCCACAAATCATATCCTTTTTAAAGAATATATTATTCTTCTTGTATAAAATGAAGGAACTTAAACTAAATCATCTTTAAGGTACCTATTTCTTTGAAATTTATTCTTTTATAAAGTCCACATTTTACATTTTTCTTTTCATTTCACATAATTGGTGAATAGTCCAGAATGACCCTGACTTTTATGCTCCTTGGTATGTGATTTATATGTTCCTATAAGCTTGAAATATTATATCTTTGAGTTGAGAGTTCTGGATCTAGGTAATCATATATCAGATTAGTTGGGCAAAGTTTTGGTGGCATCCAGGGAATTCTAATTATAACATTGTTCTCTGGTTCAAATAATTCTAAGCATTAAAATAGAAACTTTTGATTTGTGGAATTCAAGCTTTTTGTTTCATCATTTTTTCCCAAAGACTTTCTTATACAGGAAAATTCTTATAATGTTTCATTAAGTCTTGTCTTCTAGGTATTTTTTATTACAGATATATTTTGCCTCTCAATTTTACTCATATATTTTTTCCTATATTTCATGCTCTGCCTTTGCATTTTTAAAATTCTTTTTTAATCATTCTTCTTGTCAATCCCAATTTCTTTCAATAATTTTTATTGATTTGAATTGGATTTTCTGGGCTTTCAGTTGTTTCTTGCAGATTATTTTCTTTTTCTGATATTTTCCCTTGGCATTATTTACCTCGAACTATTTCTTTGCTTTATTGGGAGTTTTTCTTTTCTGCTTATTTCTTTAATGAGTCTGCTAGTTCTTGATTTTCCCCCATAGAAATATCCTTTGTGGCTTTTCTTTTTTTAATTTTTAAAATTTGTTTGTATATTTTGTGTATTTAATTGGCACATTTTTAGTAATAAAAATAAGACTTTGCTATTTGATACAATTTAAATACAAACAACTACTTCATATTCATCTTCCTTTCCTTTTCTATAGGCTTTCCTTGATCTAGGTAATCCCATGAAAGACTCTAAATAAATTAATCTATTCTCAATAATATTTTGTGAGCCTAGTGACCTTTTAATTTAATTTTTATTATTTAAATTTATTTTTTTCCCAAATTACGTGCCTGTATAATTTAAATAACTGTTTTTGGCATTTTGTGATCCATGTTGTTTAACTCCCTTTCACCTGACACCCACTCCATATAAAGAAGACTATATGTTATAGAGTTTACATGTGTCATCTTAAAATATATATTTCCACATTCATCATGTGAAGGAAGAAACACATCGTTTGTACCAGAGAAAAATTCATGGAGGAAATAAAATGTATTCTGTGATACAACTCTGAGCATTTTTAATGGCTAACCTATATGCCTGGACTCCTTTTTTTTTCCTTTGATCTCCTGGATTCGCTGTCTTTTTTCAAGTCTCAATTAAAATTCTATATTCTACAAGAAAACTTTTCTAAACCCCTTAAATGCTAATGTCTTCCTTCTATTGATTATTACAGTCTATCACTTATACATCTCATCTGTACTTGGTGAGCACCTTGAGACCAGGGATTCTCTGACTGTCTGACTCTGCCTCTCTTTGTCTCCATGTCGTTGTCTCTGTCTATATCTGTCTGTCTCTGTCTCTCTTTACTTTCTTAAAACCTGAACTGCTTAATGGAAGAGTCAGCCTTAGCCCCTTGATCTCTTTATTCCAAGTCTAGTATTGTTTCTGCTAATCCATTAAGTATTTCTAGATATACCATCTCTTGTGACAAGTGAATATAAGACTGTGCTAAAAGATCTAACTAAAAGTTGTGGAGCTGTTATTTCCTTATACTTTATGGCTCAGGCTATATTTATTAGAAATCAACAATCTGAAAGTTTCATTATCAGATACATTCTTTCCATTTTCCTCATTAAAATGATCGAAGGCATATGATTTCTTTCCAAATGATAAACATAGATCCTCAAATAATTTATTTTCTGCTGCCTACCCACATTTTATAGGGCAGACATTGTAGTGTCTAACCCTGCCAGCTCAAAAGATCATGCAAAACTAATGATGATATAGTTTTTACTTCAATTCAGTAGTTCTAGAATTACCCCTTCAATTAGATCTCAGTATTCCTTATTGTTAGCCTAATAACTAACAGATTTAATTCTTTGCCATCTCATGGGATTAATTATTAAAACAGATCCACTCAGGTCACAGAAACCTGTTGCTATATCTTCTCTGTGTGACTCCAGAACAAAGGTTCATAACCATTTCTGCAATATGAACCTTTTTAATAATCTGCTAAAACTCATGGACCCCTTCTCAAAATAATGTTTTAAAATGCATAGGATTTCAAAGAAAATTAAATTTTCTTTTCAGCTGAGGTTAAGAACCCTTGCTCAGAATAGTGCTTTTTTAAATAATTCAAGTGAATGCTAAATTTTAGTTAGAGGTTAGGGAAAATAAAGATGCATTTTCCCCATCTAAATCCATGAATCTCCTAAGGTTAATAATTTCTTCTCTAAAATGTTCATTTCTAAGTATCACAGCTACTCCATACTTGGAGTATAGTCATTCAATTGTGGGGTTAGGGCTAGACTCCTTTCCTTTCACTGTTGATTGTGTATTCTTGGAGAGGTAATATAAATGTTTTCCAAAAAAGATCAGCTCTCTTGTTAATAGTCCACAGATCATCTGTCTCTCTTCCTATCATTATTTTGTCTTTGTGTATTAGTTGTATAGATGGAATAAAGTATACTAAAATTATAATTTCTGGATTCATAAGATTATTTAATAATTACATTTTTACAATGTCTTTGTAGTATTCAATGGCTAAAAACTATTACAGAGAGTGGACTTTAATCTTGATTAGACAAACATTCCCCTTAACCTTGATATAATTTTTTTCATATGATAGTAGGGCAAAGGAGGTATTATCATAAGTTAGGACCATCCTGTTAAATATGTCAACATTATTCACATTATTTCTACAGAAGATTTTGAAATAAAAATGAGATTGGAAATTTCCTCATAAAAATAAATCGTAGATGATTTCAATTAAACCTGGCCTCCTTTTTGGGGTCGGAAGTCACCATGGTTGGCCTACCTGTCATAGCACTAACTTAATAACTTGCAGCTGTTTCTTTCTGTTTGCTTATAAAGTTAGGTGTCCCTTTTGCCTCCTAGCTCTAATTCCCTTTTTAAGAAATTTGTTAATGCCTCTTATTTTTTTTAACTGAACTAAACTAAACTGTCCTTTCAGCTAATTCACTTTTCTCAGGGTCAGAATGCAAGAGGAAGAAAAGAACATAATGGCTCTTTCTCCTTTCTCTCTCTGTTTCTCTCTCTCTTCTGTATAAAATCTTCTGATGATGTTATTTTTTTCCAGTAGAGATAATCTTATTTTTATTTTTTAAATTTATTTAGAATTTATTTAGAATATTTTCCCATGGTTATAAGATTTATGTTATTTCCCTACTCTCTTCCCTTCCCCCTCCCAGAGCCAATAAGCAGCTCTATTGTTCCATACATATGTCATTGTTCAGAATCGATTTTCATATTATTCATATTTGGATACTGTTCTTCTAAAGCCCAAAACCCAGTTATATCCCCATAGGACTATGTGATCAATCATATGTTTTTCTTCTGCTTTTCTATTCCCACAATTCTTTCTCTGGTTGTGGATAGCTTTCTATCTCATAAATTCCTATGGATTGTCCTGGACTTTTGCATTGCTCTTAGTAGGAAAGTCTATTACTTTCAACTGTGCCACAATATATCAGTCTCTATTTTGTTCTAAGTAAAGTTAAGTGTGTGCAGAGAGCAGAGGCATGGGACAGCAGATGTAAGGAATTCTAGAATTCTACTGGGGAGAGTGAGTAAGCTTATGCTATGGATTCATTCTCTACCTGGAGAGGGACTGGATACCTTCCTTTGCTGGCTGTGTTATAGCTGGACTTCTCCATCCTCCTGCTTTCCTGGTACCTGATTGAAATATCTATTGAACTTCCTGAGTGATCCTGTACAGCTGAGCCATCTGTCTGTGAAATTTTGGTTGGTATCCTTTTGGATATAAAACCTCTTCTTCGGCCTTGTCCTGCCTCCCTAACTAACTACCTCCATTACCACAAAAAGGGGGCTTGGTCTGGGTTAGTGTCAGATATTTATATTAGGGTCTGGGTCCCTAGATAGATAGGTGAGCTCAGCCTACTCTTCCATGAAGACTACTGGTGAGAGGACATTTTGATAAAAACCTTTAGCTTAAGTTGTCCAATTATCTTTTTAACTTTCCCTTGTTAAAAATTAAAACAACTTTTATATATTATCTTAGTGGGTGTGTGTCATCTCAGTGTCTGGCTCTGTTGGCCCTGTATTTGGGTGGCATTCCTGGAACCCAGGCTACTCTTCTGATACTGGCCTAAATAACATCCAATCCCATCCCCCAAACCCTCACCTATTATTTCAGTGTACAATGTATTCCTGGTTCTGCTTCCTTTGCACTGCATCAATTCCTAAAAGTCTTTCCAGTTCACATACAAATCCTCCAGTTCATTACAACAGTATTCTGTCACCATCAGACACCACAATTTGTACAGCCATTCCCCAATCTAGGGAGACCCCCTCATTTTCCATTTTTTTGCCACTTTAAAAAGTGCAGCAATAAATAATTTTGTACAACTATTTTTCCTTATTATCTCTAAGGGGAATGAACCCAGTAGTGATATTACTGGCTGAAAGGGTATGCAGTGTTTTAAAGCCCCAATTTTGCCACATCCCCTCCAACATTTATTATTTTCCTTTGCTTTCATACTGGCCAATCTGCTAGGTATGAGGTGGTACCTCAAAGTTGATTTTATTTGCATTTCTCTAATCAGTAGGGATTTGGAACAGTTTTTCATGTGATTATTGATATTTTTGATTTCTTCATCTGAAAACTGCTTATTCATATCCCTTGATCATTTGTCCATTAGAGAATGGCTTGGTTTTTTGTTTGTTTGTTTGTTTTTGTTTGTTTTTGTGGGGTTTTTTGTATATTTGACTTAGATCCTTATATATTTGAGAGATTAAACCTTTGTCAGAGAACTTTGTTATAAAAATGTTTTCCCAGTTTGTTGCTTTCCTTCTAATTTTCATTGTTGATTTTGTTTGTACAAAACCTTTTTAATTTTATATTATCAAAATCACTCATTTTACATTTTATGAAATGTTTTGTATCTCTTGCTTGGTCTCAAATTCCTTCCCTTCCCATAGATCTGACAGATATGTTATTTTATGTTCACCTAATTTATTTATGATTTCCTTCTTTATATTTAATAATTTACCCAATTTGAATTTATCTTGGTATAGGATATGAGATGTTGACCTAAACCTAATTTTTCTCATACTGTTTCACAATTTTCCAAGCAATTTTTGTCAAATAGTGAGTTCTTGTCCAAAATGCTGGGATCTTTGGGTTTATTGAATACAAGGTTGCTGAGGGCAAATTATAACCCCTAGTCAATTCCACTGTTCTACTCTTTTCTCTCTTGGCTAGTAACATACTGTTTTGATGACCACTGATTTTTATTATACTTTAAGACCTGGTATTGCTAGGCCACCATCCTTCACATTTTTTTTCCATTATTTCCCTTGATATTCTTGATCTCTTGTTCTTCCAGATGAACTTCGTTATAGATTTTTCTAATCCTATAAAAATTTCTTTGGAGTTTTATAGGTATGGCACTAAATATGTAAATTAATTTGGGTAGGATTATAATTATTATTATATTACCTCATCCTACCCAATAGCAATTAAAGTTTTTCCAATTATTTAGATCCACTTTTAATTGTGTGAAAAGTTTTTTACTTATGTTCATATAGTTCCATGTTTGTCTTTGCAAATGGATTCCTAAATATTTTATATTGTCTAGAGTGATTTTAAATGAAGTTTCTCTTTCTAACTCTTGTTATGTTTTCTTGGAAATACATTAAAATGTTGATGATATTTGTGGGTTTATTTTGTACCCAGCAACTTTGCAAAAGTTGTTGATTATTTCCACTAACCTTTTGTTTGATTTTCTAGGATTCTTTAACTATAACACCATATTGTCTGAAAAGAATGATAGTTTAGTCTCCTCATTGCCTACTTTAATCTTTTCAATTTCATTTTCTTCTCTAATTACTACCACTAGCATTTCTAATACAATATTGAACAATAGAGGTCATAATGAGCATCCTTGCTTCTCTCCTGATCTTATTTGGATGACTTCTAACTTGTCTTCATTGTAGATGATAATTGCTGATGATTCTAAAATATATATACTGCTTATTATTTTGAATAAAGGCCCTTGTATTCTTATACTTTCCTAGTGTTTTCAATAGGAAAGGGTGTTGTATTTTGTCAAAGACTTTTTCTGCATCCATTTAGATGATCATGTGATTATTAATAGTTTGGTTGTTTATATGGTCAATTATGTGGATGGTTTTCTTAATATTAAACCATTCTTGCATTTCTGGTATAAATCCCACCTGGTCATAGTGATAACTTCCTGTAGTCTCTTTGCTAGTATATTATTAAAGATTTTTTGATCTATATTTATTAGGAAGATAGTTTTATAGATTTCTTTCTCTGTTTTTGGTTTTCCTGGTTTGAGAATCAATACCATATTTGTATCACAAAAAGAATTTGGTAAGACTCCTTCTTTGCTTATTTTGTCAAATAGTTGTATTGGTATTTGAATTAGTTGTTCTTTTTTGATGGGATAATTTGGTGGAACCAAAATGGCTGAGTAATCCTCAGCAGCTCTGTGCCACCATGAGAATCCTCCCAAACCAAGATTAAAATATCACCACAGAATGTATACAGGAGTGAAAGAAACAACAAGAAAACAGAGTGAAACAACTATCAGGAAAAGAAAATCCCAAAGGTAGGCAATAAATATCTGGAGCACTGGGGTGAGAGAAGAGCAGACCTGTCAAGAAGATGGAGCAAGGAGAGAAGAGCAAGCCAAGAGTAAGCCCCACCACACCACCCCACATCTGCTGTCTGAGATTCAGAAATTTATGGCTGAGCCAACATGCAGACCCTGAGACCCTGCCTGCTCAAATAGAGATTAAAGCCAACCCATATCCCTTGAAATTTCAAACCTGTGGAGAAGTCCAGAACCCCAGCTCAGGGAATTCTAGTCCCTGCTTGGGATAATGACTTCATTCACACTTTGGGGTGGATGGATCATAGTACTAAATATTAAGTAGTGATATTTTGCCTAAAACTCAGGGTAGAACTCCAAGACAGGACATTTAAGGTTGTGCCTGATTGGATCAAGTACATAGTGAGGCCAAAAGCTTGAGACTAAGCCTGAGACTAGAATTAGAACAGTCTCTGACCTGATCAAGATCAGAGTGAGAGCAAAAGGTTACACCAAACTTCAGGCAAGTCTTTAGGCAACTAGCATCAAAAGGACCAATTCAATCATCAGGGGAAGGGGATCTCAGAGCTCTTAGCCCTTAGACCATCAGGTCATCCCTCCAAGCCTACCTATAATTAGATAGGAAAAATGAACAAACAACAAAAAAGGCACATACCCCTAAATAATTTTTATAAAGACAAAGAGCAAGTCACAGACAGAGAAGGAGACAGTGAAAGAAAAGTAAACATACTCAAATTCCAAAATAAAAATATGGATTGAACACAGATTCTGGAAGAACTCAAAAAGGACTTTAAAAAACTATAAAAAGGGACAGAGAAAAAGTGTGAAAGAGAATTGAAAGTGATGCATGGAGAAAGGAATGTGATGTAAGAAGAAATGGGCCAAATAAAAAAAAAAGGAGAATCAAAAACTAAGAGAGGAAAACCAGGTTTTAAAAATCAGAAGTGACCATCTAGAGACCAATTATCTCATAAGAATCAAGAAACAATAAAGCAGAATCAAAGGAATAAAAAATAGAGGAAAACATGAAATATCTTATTGAAAAAATAATTGACCTAAAAAATAGAACAAGGGGAGACAATTTGAGAACTTTTGGACTACCTGAAAGCCATGATGAAGAAAAAACCTTGAATATCATAATAGAAGAAATTATCAAAGATAACTGCCAGAGATCCCCAAATAAGAAAATAAAAATTGAAATTGAATGAATTCACAGATCATCTCCAGAACAAAATCCTAAAATGGAAAATTCCAGGAATATAATAGCTGAATTCCAAGCCACTAAGCCAAAGAAAGAATACTTCAAACAACCAGAAAGAAACAATTCAAGTATCATGGAGCTACAATCAGGATCACACAGCACCTAGCAGCTTTTACATTAAAGGATTGAAAGCCATGGAAAATGATATTCAGAAAGGCAAAAGATTTGGGTTTACAATCCAGAGTCACCTATTTGCAAAATTGAGTATATGTTTTCAGGAGAAAAATAGTCATTCAATAAGATAGAGGATTTCCAAGCATTCCTGAGGAATAAGCCAGACCTAAACAAAAAATCTGAAGTCCAAAATGGAGACACAAAAGAATCCCCAAAAGGTAAATAAGAAAAGAAAACTCAAGGGACTCATTAAGGTCAAAATGTTTATATGTCTACATGGAAAGAGGATTTCTAAAATTGTAAAAAATTACTCTTGGTAATAGAGAAGATAGAATGAATTTAATCAGAAAGAAGGTGGAGAAGTAAGCTAATTATATTGATATGATATATACATATATAAATATATATGTAAATGTGATGATATGGAATGATATGTATGATATGATATGTATGCATAGGAATGATATGTAAAAGAATCAATCAATGGCTGAGAGGGTTGTACTCAGAGAAAAGTGAAGGAAACAATAGAATGGGGTGAATAATATGATAAAGAGGCATGAAAAATTACTATAGAGAAGTAGTGATGAGCAATGTATATAAGGATGTTCACTCGCAATGCTTAAACTTTATTCTTATCATAAAGGGCCTAGAGAGGGCAAAACAAGTATACTCAGTGGAATATAGAATTCTATCTTACCCAACTCAGTGTGGTGTAGAATTCTATCTTACCCCACAGAGAAGTGGAAGGGAAGAAAGTCAAGGGAAGAGGGAGTTAATTAGAGGGAGGGGAAATTTGGGGGTTAAAAAAGTAAAATACTTGTATGGAGGATCAGAGAGAAAGGAAATAGAGCAAAATTTAAAGGGAATAATATGATGGAGGGCAATACACAGTTAGTAATCATATTACTGAATGTGAATGGAATGAATTCACCCATAAAATGAAAGCAGATAGCAGAGTGGATTAAAAAGCAGAATCCTACTATATGTTGTTTACAAGAAACAAATTTGAGGCAGGGTGACACACACCAATTCAATATAAAAGGCTGGAAAAGAATTTATTATGCTTCACCTAAAGTAAAAAAAAAAGCAGGAAAAAGCAATCATGATATCAGACAAAGCTAAAGTAAAAATTGATCTAATTAAAAGAGATTAGGAAGGAAATAACATTCTGTTAAAGGGTACTATAAACAATGAAACAATATCATTACTAAACATCTCTGCACCAAATGGTGTAGCATCTAGATTTCTAAAGGAAAATTTTAAGGAGCTCAAGGAGGAAATAGATAGTAAGACCATATTAGTGGGTGATATCAACCTTCCCCTTTCGGAACTAGATAAATCAAACCAAAAAAATAAATAAGAAAAAAGTAAGAGAAGTGAATGAAATGCTAGAAAAATTAGAGTTAATAGATATCTGGAGAAAACTGAATAGGAATAAAAAGGAATATACCTTCTCTTCAGCAGTACATGGTACATATACAAAGATTGACCATGTACTAAGGCATAGAAATATATTGTAAAGAAGTGCAGTAAAGTAGAAACAATAAATACAAGTTTTTCAGATTATAATGCCATGAAAAAATTTTATTTACTAAGGGTCCAATGAAAGGAAAAAATAAAATTAATTGGAAACTAAATAATCTAATACTTGAAAACTTATGGGCCAAAAAAGAAAACACAGAAACAATTATAGACTTCATTAAAGAGGATGACAATGAGGATACATCATATCAGAACCTATGGTATATAGACAAAGCAGTACTCAGGGGAAAATTTGTACCTCTGAATGCCTATAGCAGCAAAATCAAGATCGATGAGATCAATGAATTGGGCTTGCCACTTAAAAATTATAAAAAGAAAAAAGATTATAAGAAGAATAAATTAAAAATTCCCAGATAAAAACTAAATTGGAAATTCTAAAAATTAAAGAAGAAATTAGTCAAAATCGAAGTAAAAAAAAAACTATTGAACTAATAAATGAGACTAGGAGTTGATACTTTGAAAAAAATAAATAAAGTAAGTCCTGGTTAATCTAATAAAAGAAGGAAAAAAAGAGAATCAAATTAAAAGTATCAAAGATGAAAAGGTTAATCTCACCTCTAATGAAGAGGAATTTAAGGTAATTATTAAGAACTATTTTGCTCAATTATTTGACAACAAATATTACAATCTAGGTGAATTGTGTGAATATTTACAAAAATATAAATTGCCCCAGATTAACAAAAGAAGAAATATAATACTTAAATAACTCCATATCAGAACTAGAAATTGAAAAAACTATCAAGGAAATTCCTAAGAAAACATCTCAAGGGCCAGATGGATTACAAATGAATTCTATCAAACATTTAAAGAATAACTAATCCCAAAATTATACAAACTATATGACAAAATAAGCTAAGAAGTAATCTTACCAAATTCTTTTTATGACACAAAAATGGTATTGATTCCAAAGTCAGGCAGACCAAAAACAGAGAAAGAAAACTACAGATCAATCTTCTTAATGAACATAGATGCAAAAATATTAAATAAAATACTAGCAAAAAGACCACAGCAAGTTATCACAAGGATTATTCATTAAGACCATTAAGACCAGGTGATATTAATACCAGAAATGCAAGGATGGCTTAATATTAGAAAAACCATCTACATGATTTACTATATCAATAGTCAAACCAACAGAGATCAAATGATTATCTCAATAGATGCAGAAAAAAAAAAAACAACCTCTGACAAAATACAACACCCATTCCTACTGAAAACACTAGAAAGAATAGGAATAGAAGGACCATTACTCAAAATAATAAACACTATATATTTTTAAAAATCAGTGAGTATCATCTGTGGTGGGGAAAAGTATCAATAAAATCAGTAGTTAAGAGAGGATGCTCATTATCACCTCTATTATTCAATAGTATACTAAAAATGTAGTGGTAGTAATTAGAGAAGAAAAAGACATTGAAGGGAATAAAGTAAGTGTAAACTTGAAAATTAATATCCAATACCTCCAAGTATTATATTTATTGAGATCTATTATTAATAATTCGAGGTAAAGGATAATAAAAAGCTAGAGTAAAGAGCGAGCTAACCCAGTTGCAGTCATAAGAAATGAGAGTGAGAGGGCAGGGTTACGGCATAAAAAAATACAACTTATTTACTATATGTAAGGACATTATGTGGATGAAGAGAAAGGATTCTGGGAGATCAAATTCAAGGATTCAAGATTGCTAATTACACATTGGCAATGAGGAAACTAAACTATCACTCTTTTCAGATAATATGATGGTATACTTAAAGAATGTTAGAAAATCCACTACAAGACTAGTGGAAATAATTAACAACTATAACAAAGTTGCAGGGTACAAGATAAATTTACATGAATCAGCATTCCTATACATTTCCAACATAATTCACCAGCAGGAGTTAGAAAGAGAAACTCCATTTAAAATCACTCTAGACAATATAAAATATTTAGGAATTTATCTACCAAGACAAATACAGGAATTACATGAACTTGTCTACAAAACACTTCACACAATTATAAGTAATAAATAATTGAAAAACATTCATTGCTCATCAGTAGGATGAGCTAACATAATAAAAATAACAATCTTACCAAAATTAATCTACTTATTCAGTGCCATACCTATTGTAAGAAAATATTTGGCAACCATGTTGAGTCAAGGATGATGGACAATTACCTCCTTAGAATGCAGAATGGATTGAGCTTGTCATGAGCCTGGCATCTGAACTCATCTTGGTCTGAGTTGGAGATATTTTGGGTGAGGGTGGATAGGGTTTAGGCAATAGGCTATACTCTTTTACTCAGCAACTGGCTTCAGTTGTCTTACTGATACAACTATGTTCCATCAATCACTGTTAATGATTTATAAACACCAAGAAGATCTGGAAAAAAAAAAAAACAACTATCATTTAGCAGGGTCAACTTTGACTCAGGGCTGAGGCCTGTTAGTCCTTGTCTGACTGTCAGCCATCTAAGATCCTTGATCAAAAATATTCAAGTGAAGAGCCAATCAACAATCTATTTATCTAGATGGATTTAGGATTCCCAATCACATTTTCCATCAATTATTCAGTTCCCCTTTCCTAATCTCATCAATTATTAAATCATTTTTAAAGAAATCACTTATCTGAGAGTCTCAAGATTTAGTGGGCTTCAATTGACTGAGTCCAGTGTCAGCTTAGGAAAGGGGTTTATTTAAATAGTCCTTTAATTAACTTCTCAAGAATAAATTAGCAGTCAGATGAATCAAAATAATTAATTAATCTTTATAGATCAAGTAATCAGATCTATAGTGAACTAAGAAAGGAATCTAACCATTAAGATCAATCTTACAGTGTTTCAGTTGAACAAGGATTAGCTGAGTTCTACCATCAGCAGATTTCTAGCTTTGGCTGTAGCCCTGGGATACTGTTATCCATCTGGGTATTGGAATAAGCAGATTCTTCACATTCTCCTTTAACATCAGCTACATTAGGGTTTGATCTTTGGGTTCACTAACACATCTTAATGTCCCATTAGGACTCAATACTGCCAATGAACTCAGTCCCCAGAATCACCATAACACTATCAAACTAAAAGAACAAAATTAAACAACAACAACGACAACAACAACAACAAAAATCTTTTTTTTACAGAATTATAAAAATATATATAAAATGAATTTCATCTGGAAGAACAAGAGATCAAGAATATCAAGGGAAATAATTTTTTAAATGTGAAGGATGGGGGCCTAGCAGTATCAGATCTTAAACTATAATATAAAACAATGGTTATCAAAACAATCTGGTACTGGCTAAGAGACAGAAGGGTGGATCAATGGAATAGACTGTAGGTAAATTACCTCAATCAGCTAGTGTTCGATAAATCCAATGATCCCATCTTTTGGGACAAGAACTTGCTATTTGACAAAAACTGCCTGGAAAATTAGAAAACAGTAAGGAAAAAATTGGATTTAAATCAACACCTTATACCAAAATTAATTCAAAATGGTTAAATGACTTAAATATAAAGAATGAAATCATAAATAAATTAGATGAACATAAAATGGTATACCTGTCAGTTCTGTGAGAAAGGAAGGCATTTAATACCAACCAAGAGTTACAGAACATTACAAAATGTAGAATGAATGACTGATTATATCAAATTTAAAAGGTTTTGTTCAAACAAAACTAATGCAACCAAAATTATAAGGAAAGAAATGAACTGGGAAAACATTTTTATAACAAAAATCTCTGACAAACATTCAATTTCTCAAATATAAAAGGAAATAAGTCAAATTTACAAAAAAATCAAGCCAATTCCCAATTGACAAATGGTCAAAGGAAATGAATTGGCAGTTTTCACATTAAGAAATCAAACCTACCTATTAGCACATGAAAAAGTGTTCTAAATCCCTCCTGATTAGAGAAATGCAAATTAAAACAACTGTGAGATACCACCTTATACCTGTAGACTGGCCAATATGACATCAACAGAAAATGATAAATGTTGTAGCTGATATGGCAAAATTGGGACACTAATTTGCTGTTGGAGTTGTGAATTGATCCAACCATTCTGGAGAGCAATTTGGAATTATGCTCGAAGGGATATAAAAGAATGTATACCTTTTAACTCAGCCATACCACTGCTAGGTTTGTAACCAAAAGAGATAATAGGGGGAAAGACTTGTATAAAACTATTTATACCACACTCTTCATAATGTCAAAAAATTGGAAAATGAAAGAGTTTCCCTAGATTGGGGCATGTCTGAACAAATTGTGGTATCTGATGGTGATGGAATATTATTGTACTGAAAGGAAAAATAAACTGGAAAGACCTCTATGAATTGTTGCAGAATGAAAGGAGCAGAATCAGGAGAACATTGTACACAGAGAGATTGATACATTATGGCATGATTGAATCTAATGGACTTTTCTATTAGCAGCAATGCAAAGACCCAGGATAATGCAGAGGAATATAAGAGAAAAAACTATCCAAATCCAGAGAAAGAACTGTGTGAACAGAAAACAAGAAGAAAAACATGTGATTGACCACATGGTTTGATGGGGAAGTGATTGGGGTTTTGATGTTAACAGATGACTCTATTATAAATATGAATAACATGGAAATAGGTTTTGTACAATGATACATAAATAACTGATTGGAACTGTTTGTCACCTCCAAAAGTGGGGATGGATTGGAGCAGGGTTATCATGAATCATGTAACCATGGAAAAATATTCAAAAAAAAAAGAAAGAAAAAGTTTGATAGAATTCATTTGTGAATCCATCTGTCCTTGGGGATTTTTTCTTATGGAGTTTCTTAATGGCTTGTTCAATTTCTTTTTCTGATATTGGATTATTTAAGTATTCTATTTCCTTTTTTTTAGTCTGGGCAATTAATATTTTTGCAAACATTTATCCATTTCTCCTAGAAAGTTCTATTTCTTGTAATATAATTGGGAAAAACAGCTTTTAGTAATTTCCCTAATTTCTTCTTCCTTGGAGGTGATATTTCCCTTTTCATTTTTGATACTGTCAATTTGATTATTTTCTGTCTTTTTTTTTTTAAATTAGGTTAACCAAAATTTTATCTGTTTTATTTGTTTTATTCAGAGAACCAGGTCATAGTCATATTTATTAGTTCAATGGATCTTTTTTTAAAATTATATTAATTTCTCCTTTAATTTTCATGATTTCTAATTTAGTTTTTGTCTTTTTTAAAAAATTTGTTCTTTTTCTAATATTTTGGTGGCATGCCCGACTTATTAATCTTCTTCCTTTCTCTTTTGTTGATAGAAGCACTCAAGGATATAAATTTTCCCTTGAGTACTGCTTTGGCTGTATCAAATATGTTGTCTCCTCATTATAATTTTTTTCAATGAAATCAGTAATTATAGATTTGATTTGTTATTTGACCCACCAGTTTTAATTATTTAATTTCTAATTGCTTTTAAATTGCCCGTCCATGAACCCTTATTAATTATGATTTTTATTACATTAAGATCTGAGAAAGTTGTGTCTATCATTTCTGCTTTTCTTCATTTGTTTGCTTTGTTTTTATGACCTAGTACACGGTCAATCTTTGTATGTATCATGTGCTACAGAAAAGAAGGTATATTCTTTTTTATCCCTCTTCAGTTTTCTCCAGATATTTACTAACTCTAATTTTTCTAACATTTCATTCACTTCTCTTACTTCTTTTTTAATTTATTTTTGGTTTAATTTGTCTAGTTCTGAAAGGGTAAGGTTGAGGTCCTCCAATAGTATGGTTTTACTATGTATTTCCTCCTTGAACTCCTTCAATTTCTGCTTTAAAAATGTGGAAGCTGTACCATTTTGTATGTGCATTTTGTGTACTGATATTTCTCCATAATTTATGTTATCTTTCATCAATATGTAATTTCCTTCATTGTCTCATTTAATTAAATATATTTTTATTTTAGCTTTGATTGAGATCATGATTGCTATTCCTAACTTCTTTGTCTTAGTTACAACCCAATCTATTCTGCTCCAGCCTTTTACCTTTATGCTGTGTATATCTATCTGACTCATGTGTGTTTCTTCCAGTGATTCCCAAAGTGGGCACTATAGCCCCCTGGTGGGTGCTGCAGCAATCCAGGAGGGTGGTGATGGCCACAGGTGCATTTATCTTTTCTATTAATTTCTATTAAAATTTAAAAAAATAATTTCCAGGGGGCTAAGTAATATTTTTTTCTGGAAAGGGGGCAGTAGGCCAAAAAAGTTTGTAGACCACTGAATTAGACCATTAGCCTGTAATATGAGATTGTCATTTAATTCCACATTTTGCAAGCTGGCTTTTTGTGTAAACTAAACTTTGTTTCAAAGAGGCATTGCCCGTCTTATTTACTATTTTCTTTTCTAAAATATAGTATTCTTATTTAAAAGAAGTGAGGGGCAGCTGGGTAGCTCAGTGGAGTGAGAGTCAGGCCTAGAGACAGGAGGTCCTAGGTTCAAACCCGGCCTCAGCCACTTCCCAGCTGTGTGACCCTGGGCAAGTCACTTGACCCCCATTGCCCACCCTTACCTATCTTCCACCTATGAGACAATACACCGAAGTACAAGGGTTTAAAAAAAAAGAAGTGAAAAATACTGTGATCAATGAAAATTTCCTCATGGAGATCATAAAGTGGTCTTTGTTAAATTTCCCTTATGTCATTAGCTCAAGAAATTAGTCTTCTGGGCCCTAGTTGGGTGGCTCTGTATTTAAGATGACACACAGCAAAACAGATAATTTTGCAATCCTGATCATTTTTCCTTTTTTTTAAACAAACTTAGTCAAAGTAAACATAAAAGTTATACAATTGCTCACATTCTAATAAAAGTAAATAAACGATGTAATACTACTCTTTTGATAATTCTCATTTAAAATTTACCAAATAATTTTTATTTTAATATTTCCCTAGGAATCTTTGACTTATATCTTGACATTTGTTAGAGCTTTCATAATAAATAGACTGTAAACAAAGTAGCTCAAATTGTTCTTCCACCTTTAGCTTTGCTAATAGTGCTGAAAGGAAAATAAATAATGATAATTCACTTTGCACCCTGAAAACTGAAAGTGAAGAAAAGTGACTCATTCAAGTTCACGCAAATACTTAGCAGAGATGGTAAACTCACAAAAAACCCCAAAAAACTAAATCTCTTTTCATTGGCCCTTTTGTAGTTAGAATGTTGTACCTCAGGACTACATTTCCCACAATTCCTTTCACTTTCCTTTATGTGGGTCCTTACATTGTGTATACAGTTTTCATTGCTGCTCCACCTCTCTCTCTCTCTTCCATATGAGTGGCTTGGGTGAGCTCCCTCTAGTTTTATAATAAATTTTATAAATATTATTTTTTTTTATCCTGGGACTCCATTCTAGGAGCATAGGGCCACAACCTGTAGGCATTGGGACACATAGTCGCTCAGGGTCACCCAGCTGGGAAGTGTCTGAGCCCGGGTTTTGAACCTAGGACCTTTTCGTCTCTAGGCCTGGCTCTCAATCCACTGAGCTAGCCCAGCTGCCCCTACTTTAGGTTGCAGTTTCTTTTGCAGTGTAGTTTTTGGGGCAGCTGAGTGGCTCAGTGGATTGAGAGCCAGGCCTAGAGACTGGAGGTCCTAGGTTCAAGTCCGGCCTCGGACACTTCCAGCTGTGTGACCTTGGGCAAGTCACTTGACCCCTACTGCCCACCCTTACCACTCCTGGGCCAAGGATGGTCCCTAGCCTGGATGAAAAAGGAGGAGGGTTGGGCGTGGGGCTAGCAACCCCACCCTGCAAAAACTATAAATATTATACTTGGAGATATTGGATATTAATTTTAATCTCTATGCGCTTCAGGATCTGTGACATCTAATAGAGTAAAAGTATTTCATATACAATGAATAAATTAATAAAAAGCTCCTTTGAGTTCTGTAAATTTAAGAACATTATTGTTGTATTGTTCAATCTCTCAGTTTTATCTGACTCTTTGTGACACAATAGATCATAGCACAGTGGATTTTCTGTCTCCCACTATCTCCTATTGTCTATCCAAGCTAAGGTTCATTGCTTCTATGAGACTATCCCAACTCATCTTTGGTTGTCCCATTCTCTTTTTGTCGTAAATCTTTCCCAACTTTCAGGGTCTTTTCTTCTTTTCATATGTGTCCAAAGTATTATGCTTCATCTTCAACATGTCTTTCTAATCATTAATCTGTCTTCATGGCTTTAAGCATTGATAGATTTGATCTCCTTGCCATCCAGTAGACTCTCAAGCCTTCTCTAGAACAACAATTTGAAATTGTTAATTATGTGACTGTTTTCCTTATAGTACAGTTCTCACAACTCTACATTACTACTGGAAGGACCACTGATTTGAGTATATGGAATTTTGTTATCAAGGTTATGTCTCTGCTTATTGCTATACTGTCTATATTTGCCATAGATTTCCTTCCAAAAAGCAAGCATTTCTTAAAAAATTTCATGGCTGTGGTAGCCATCTCTGGTGATCTATAAGCCCAAGAATATGAAAGCTGATGGTGCTTCTATTTCTTCTCCCTCTATTTTTCCTAGAAGTGATGGCATCAATCACCATGATCTTATTTTTTTAAATGTTAAATTCAAGCAAGCTTTCACACTCCCCTTTTTCACCCTCATCAGGTGACTTCTTAATTCTTCTGCAATCAGAATGGTATCTTTTGCACATCTGAGACTGATATTTCTCTCAGCAACCTTAATTCAGGCTTTTGATTTGACTGTCTGGAATTTCACACGATGTATGCTGCATATAAATTAAATAAATCATGTGACAATCTAATCATAGTCCTATTAGGATTAATTGTAGCAACTATCACAGTAACATGGAACCAGCAAGGGATGTGCTGGAGCCAGATCAAACTAGTTCTTGAACTGGTTTGGTTGTCAAATTTTCAATGAGAGCATTCACACCAAAGAAATAACAAATACTAAAAATCAGAGCTTGATTTCTTGTTTAGTTGATTGTTTAAGCTTAGGAAAGTAATGGAGAAAATGTTAATAATATGATTAAAATTTAAAAGTATGTATGTTTACATGCCCCCCACACAGAGAATGAAAATTAGGATGAGAATGAAAATAAGATCCAAACATAGGAGGTCACTAACTCTGAGGCATGCCCAGGAACTAGTAAGCAAGAGAATCAAGGAAAAAGTCCAGAGTCAGCAAGGACCCAGATCCTATTGGTCAATGCATAGAAGGTAGGATACCAAGCAAATGGAAAATGAGGGTTATGCTAGTAACAAAAATATCAAAGAAAGAAAGAGATCAGTGGTTAGAAGCAGTTATCACAGGTGGTATAACAAAGACATAGTATGAACAAAGACTAGAGATGACTTTTTACCTTAAATAGGAAGCTTATTGGACACTACCTGCTTGGGCAAGAACCTCTCACAAACTATGACAAGTCCCACATGAGAGGATGATAAATAAACAACATCAAATAATCTGAACAAAAAGTATATTATGTGATAGTAGGCAATAAGGATTCATACTAACAGAGTACAAGGTTATGTTTATTTTCCATTTCATAGCTGGTCCTCCCTCTATGAGGTCCCAGGTACACTACAATTTGGATCTCTGTTTCAAATGAATTGTCAGGGTATAAATACCTATTTTTTTCACTGAATTCTATTTTTTTTCAATGAAGAAAGATTTAAAAGGAGGCTAAGAACATCCTTTTATGACTTTACAATAGCCTATACAATTTCACTTAAATAATTGAAAAAATTGGGTGTTATATTTAATTGCTTAGATTAGCAATATGAGGAGGGCTATTCAAGTTAAAAAGAATATGTTTCATACTCTTATGATCTTACTGAAAGTCTGTGTAATGAGACTTAGTTTTAGAAGCTCAGAGATTCTGACCTCATATGTTAAAGGGAGACTACTTAAATAATTACTTCTCACCACATAATATATTCCAGTGACTTATTAATCAAAGACATTTATTTCTTACAAATTTATTTCTTTTAGTTTTTAAAGAATGTTCAATATTTTTTATTTACTAAATCCTATGGAAACAACATGGTATAATGGCAAATTTGTTTGATTTGGTGTAAGAGGACATAGATTCAATCTTATTTCTTCCTTAACAAGTCAAGCAGAATATCTGATCCCTTATTTATTGAATTGGTAGTCCTTCAAATATTTGAAAATAGCTAATATGCTTCATCCCACCACCTTCTCTTCTGCAGGCTAAACATCCCCAATTCCTTCATATTCTACTTCCTCACAAAGAACTTTACTACTCTGAATGTATCTCACCCCTAAAGAATGATCTCCTGACTGGCAAGACTATAGCTAGGATCCTCATTTGATGAGGGCTTCAGGCTATGCTGGCTTCATTCTTGATTCCACTGACTTCATTCCTTTCTCCTAGCTTCTGTACTCTCTTGTTTACTTACACTTGTATTTCGTGTGCTTAGCCCACTGCCTAGAAAATGGTAAATGCTTGTTCTATCTAGCTATTCCTCAAATTCATGATGTTGAAGCATTTTACTTTCCTAGACACCCTCCCATAGATGCTCTCCAGGTTATTAATCCTTTCCATTAGATAAGATGTCCAGACTAGAACATAATACTAAAACATAATAATGTTGTGGAGTAGGGCAGATTACAGTTGCATAATACCAATGTGATTTTGCCCTTCAGGTGGTGGGAATAGAAAGTAAAGAACAGGTGGAAAAGTTATCATAGAAGTAGTCACACAAGGACTTTGCACCTCAGTTTCTATTTTAATATAGAACCTGAGAGAAGACACTATGATAGCACCATTTCAAGTATGTGTAGCTGATCAATATAGCGGATCAAATAGAAACTCTTTTATTGAACACTTAAAATGCTTCACAAAATGAGGAAGTGTCCCTCAATTGGGGAATGGCTGAAAAAAATGTGGTATATGATGGTGATGGAATACTATTGTGCAATAAGGAATGATAAACTGCTTGATTTCCACATGAACTGGAAAGACCCATACAAATCAATGCATTGTGAAATGAGGAGAACCAGGAGAACATTTGTACACAGAAACTGAAACATTTAGGAAGAATCATATGTAATCAACTTTGCTACTAATAGCAATGCAATGATCCAGAACAATCCCAAGGGACTTATAAAAAGAATGCTATCCACCTCTAGAGAAAGAACTGTGGGAGTAGAAAAGCAAAATGAAAACATATGATTTTTTTCACTTGTTTATGTGGGTATTGGATTCAGGGTTTTGGTTTTTAAGATTATTACAAAAATAAAAAACTTGAAAATAGGTATTGAGTGATAATACATGTATAACCCAGTGGAATTGCTTGTCAGCTCTAGGAGGGGTGAATGAAAAAGGGAGGGAAAGAGTATGAATCATGTAACCATGGAAAAATACATTAATAAACAAATAAACATAAATAAATAAAAATAAAATAGATAAAATAAAATACTTTACAATTTGTTTCCAAACTGATTCCTTTAAAAAAAACCCTTTGGTCTAGTCAATCTGGCCTTATTTTTGTTTCTCATGTATGATGTCCCATCTCCTCTCTTCTTTTCATACATAGAATCCAATTTCTCCTCATCTCATCCACTTAGGACCCTGAGTTTCCTTCACAGCTCAGCTCAAATTTCACCTCCAAGATTAGGTATTTCTTGAACTTCCTAGTGGAGGGATATACAAAATATGCTTCTGTGTGTGCGTAAATCGAATACACTTATGTGTTTACATATATCTACCTTGAGAATTTAATAATGAGGACTTGTTATATTTTTGTCTTTATATTCGCAAAGCCTGACACAATTACTTATTGATCTTTATTGATATATTTATATAGTATCTAAACCCATAGAAACTAAATTCTTGAAGTCATTTTGTTTGGCCTGAAATTGGGGTAGTAAGAAAAAAAGAATCTTCTAAGAGAGACTCTATTTCTCAAACAAGAAAGGCTACCATGGATTACTACAAATAGATTCTCTGCATGAGGAACAGAAAGACACATTGCTTTACTTTATGCTTCTGAATACTTCAAAGTAGAAATATATCATACATATATACTATTTATTTGTATATTATAAATGTGAATTACCTCTGCAGAATGTGTAAGCATGCATATTCATTAATCTAAAACAAAGATAATGTGACACTAATATCAAATATTTCCCCATGTTTAAGTTTTTGGTATTGAAAAATATTGTACGAAATCCATATGTTCAATATTAATCTTTCCCATATCTTACTTTTCAATTTGTACACTTTCATATTTGACATCTGTAACTCTTTTAGTCCTTTGTACAAATTTAAAGCATTCCCTTCCTTATGAGACTCTAGACCTAATAATTCATATCCTTTTATGAAATAGATGCATTCCAGGAGAGTTTGCTGTAAAGTGAATTTCTGTAAAGCTAATCAAAATTCCCCCAAATCTTGTAGTATACATTCAAATTATTTAAAATAATAACTATATTCGAGACACAACATAAAAGCATTTTTCTGTATTCTTTCCAGGTTTCTTAACGCCATAACACCTGCTTTTTCACAATGACATTGGACATAAAGGATCAAACTGAGGACAGAAAAAACTAATATCAATTTTGCATTGGTATTTTCTTCTACTTTACCTTTAGTATATGTTCCTAAGGAAGAAGATATAAAAATAAGAATGATGGAGTATTAGAAAGATAATGGATTGTCCCCCTTGTTGTGTAAGTCACTTATTCTCTATGGCCCTACGTTGTTTTTTTTTTTTAATTTGTAAAATATTGGGGCTGAACTAGTATGCTTTTCCAACTCTAAATCTATAATCTGTGATCCTATAAAGAAATATATTCTTAGGAGGAATGAAAACTTTATTAGTTGGGTGTAGATATACATTATTCACATAAGCACAGGAATTTAGAGGTGAAAGAAATTCCAAGGCTATCTCCTTCAACTCATATCTGACAAGAATACCTTCTAGAACATTCTACATTGTGTTTATCCTGGTTGGGCTTTATTTGCATAATATCTGACATTAATTTAAATACTACTCCTATTCTTTATGAGATTGTGTCCAACATAGTTCTGAAAAAGGATTAGGGAGTGCAGACAAGTCCATCTCAACCTACAAGATTTTGGATATTTTTAAACAACTAATCAGGTGAATATTGTGTTGCTCTGCTGTTTAAACAGAGAAGACATCCAGAGAAAAAAAGATGCCAAGCAGCAATCAGTGGGAAGTGGAAAATGTATGAACTTATGAAAGGAAAGTTTAAACTCAATAGCTATGCTTAGTGATAATCCTTAAGACAAAGGCACGTAAACATTCCTGCAAAATAGGATAAAAATAGATTACTTCCTCTAATGCTGGCTTATTCACTGCTGGAAAAGAAAGGCAAAATTCCTAAAAATAGAGCTATGGTCTCTGAAACAGAGAAGGATAGCAACAGGAAAAGCTTCATAGATTCATTCTCTGCCAAAAGTGAGCTGAAAAGGAGAACATAACTATTCTTTTATATCAGGTCGCATATAAGCTCAGGTCTAGAGCTAAAATTGGAAGAGTATCTTGCTAAAAGTTTAACAACCAGCTCTTTAAGATTACATATACATGTACATATGAGTATATAAATATATATAAATTCTTTTAAATTTAATTTGAATTATTATTTTCTCCAACACTATAATCAATTATTCAAAAACTTAAAGTTCTGATCTATAACAGTGACTAATTTCAGATGTGGAAATGTTCACACTGAAATTTTAACAATTTAATATAAGCTGCCACCAGTACATCTGGGACTACAAGGTACCTTATTGCCATCTAGCTCACTCCATTCATGTTATATAGATGGGGAGGATGAGAACCAATAAATTGTGAGTTCTCCAGTTTCAGACGTGTAATTGCAAAAGATAAGGTTTGTATCCAGATCCTCAAATGTCAGAGTCATAATGTTTTCATGATACCATACTGCCTTTTCTTTATGCTGGACTCTGCTATACTTTGTTTCTTAGTTATCTCAAGTGATTGGGCACAGCATTTGATCCATTTTACCACTTCAAATGAGAATACTGAAAGCTCTCCACTTTTAGATACAGAAATATGCCCCCTCAACTGCTCATGAGACCCATTGATTTGAATTCCCCCATTTTTCCTGGAACTGCGTGTGTGTGTGTGTGTGTGTGTGTGTGTGTGTGTGTGTATGTGTGTGTGTGTGTGTGTGTGTGTGTGTGTGTGTTGGGAAGTAAGGAGGAAGAGAGAGAAATGCTATAATATGTCAGCAGGTAATGATGGTGTTAATATGTTTAGCAGGTAAACATTCATTGTTCCTAACACAATAATGTTGGCCATCATAATAATTATTATTTAATGGGGGATAAGTAGATTAATTTGCAAACACCATTGACTTTGCCAAAAAAGTTGTAATCGATGTTGGTGGAGTCACTGTATAAATTAATATTTAGGACTATGAATTATGTACCTACAAATTTAGAAAACATTTATTTTTAAGTAATGAAAGAATACAAAGGACAACAGGAATAGAGAAAAAAAACCTTTGGAGCTTTAAATGTTAGCACTGGATAAATGCTTCTAGGATATCTCCCTCCACAATGTAGATAGTTATACAATACATAAACATTTATTGAGTAGCTACTATGTGGGTGCTATATAGGTATCTGAGGGTGAAATGTAGAAATTGAGGTTAAAATAGAAATGCTACTTATTATTCCACCAACTTGTAATGATAGAGAAAATAACAATATCTTATAAAATAATATTTTTGAGAAATTTTAATACCTTCCTTTTGAATAGAGTAGTTTTAAATTCCAAAGAGGAAGTCCACATAAGTCAGGGGATATCTGTCTCTCAATATTCATGTGATTTCATGCAAGGACATGAAATGTGCCTTTGTGAATAGCTTTTAAATGTGGCTTCAAAGCAAACCATAAATAAATCTCAGCTATCTAAGTTCCTTGTAGTTCAGAGTAGGTCAGACTGTCACAGAAACTTGGTTATGATGGAAATTAATGCTTTTTAAAATTGTATCTAAAGGTATCTCAGACTTATTATGTAAAAGTGAACCAATTGAAGATTATAGTACTCTCCTTCATATAATTGTGTGGTACTTCAGACAATAGTACTATAAATATTCTTTCTCACTATCTCATTGTCCCTTCAAAAAGAGACCTTTTCATCATTAGTAGATGAAAAAATATTTGAAGTCATGTGTCTTATCCTGATATTGGTTGAAAATATTCATGGAGAAATGCTTCCAGGTCCATATTACACATTCTTGCTTTACCTCAACCACCATATAACTCTATGTTTTCAAGAGTATGTTTAGATGAGGTTTTTAGAATTAGTGAGCTATTTTGTCCAACTTGAGGAAAGAGTAGAGAATAAATGGCATGTTTGGGGTTGTTATTCAGCATGGATCCATAGATTTAAAAATTTAAAAAATAATTAGAGATTATCTATAGTTAATATTAGAGTCTCTTATGGGGAAACTATTATGGGTAGCTTAAATTTTACTAGGTTTAGAGAAAGGGGAGGAGGACTGACTGGACAGGGATAACAGCCTGGACTAACAAACTGGGAAAACACAAAACCCCTCCAAAGAATAAGGAATGGGAGATTATGGGTTGGCAGTTGAGACCAACTGCCACCACAGATCCACCTAGCCTGGGAGTCTGTGAAACTAACAAGTGATTAGCCTAGGACCAAAGATTTATAAAGACAGGTTTAATAGATAAACTTTGGTTTGAAGGAAGGGAAATGGATATTTTTTTATAACAATGTATAGGCAAGTCTCTGGGTCAGGGAAGGAACTTACCTATACTAAGCTAAAGACTATATCAAGGCACAGCTGGACGCAGGGACGGAAGTGGGATCCTCACTGCTGAGTCCTGTCCAAATCCATTGATGATACAGCTCTCCCAGGTACTCAGCCAGTAATCCTTGAGATGAGTAAGGTTAGGGAGTTAAACCAGCCTGAGATGTCCAGCAGCCCAGGTCAGGTTTGACATTCTTGACCTAACTTCCCACAGGCAGATGATTTTTCCTTCAGGATACCAGAATACAAACTCCACTTTCCCTGAGGTCTCCCACTGAGTTAGTTGGTCAGCAGCAAGTTCCACTCAGCCAACATGGAGTCACCATTCCATTTTGAATTCTCCAGCCTTGCTTGATAAGCCTCCTAATAATATTTAATCTTAAACATTTACACCCTATTTATTAATTTATCTATAACAAGTCCATTATTAAATAAAGTGTCTTGAATAGATTATATATTTCTTTATATTGTCCCTTCAAAAGAGTACCAAAAATATATTAATATTGGGTTCTGCATATTAAGAAAGACCATGAAGACCTAGTGTCCAGAGGAGGACAACCAGAGTAGAGAGGAGGCTCAAGATCATACCATATGAGAATCTGCTGAATGGAACTAGATCTATATATTCTAGAAAAGAGAAAAATCAGTGAGAACAAGATAGTTGTTTTCAAGCATTTTAATGACTATCTTGTGGAGCTGTAATTAGATTTATTTGGCTTCTCCCCAGATGGCAGAACTAGAAACAGTGAACAGAAATTATGGACAGGCAGATTTAGACTTTGTTTAAGGGGGAAAAAAACAAATAAACATGAAAAAAATGAAGCAAAAACAAAAACTTTTTTAAAGGATAGAGCTGTCCAACATGCAATAGCAGAGTGAGTGGGAATATTTGTTGAGATATTGTTTAGTAAATATGCCTTTAAGCATATCAAGTTTATGGCATAGAAGATACCTTCTCCTTTGTGAGAATGTGTATTTATGATACTGTTATACAGACACATATATATACCTCTACTGGCCACTGTCATCCTGTCTTTGTTACTAAAGGAAATTAAATTATTGTGGAGTGGTCTTTGCTAATAATTTTGACTATTAGTGACTATCTCTTTAACTGTTCTCAAAGCTTCTATATTTTTTAAAAAGCATTTATGTTGTATTTAACCACATTATTATATAATTATAATGAAATAATTATTGTTGAATAATTATTGGGCCCATTGATAAGACCCCTTCTCTTGAAATCAAAGATAGCAATATATCTGGTTATATAAAGAATAATTATTCTTAATTTCAGGCACAATAAGTAAATAATAAAAAACTGTGCCACCTGTTCAAGTCTTGCAATTTACATTCAAAAGATCTTTTAAAAAAGTAATGACTTCTAGCAATGCACTGAAAATATTTTTTATTTTTTGATTGTATCATTTTATATTTTGATTGTATCATCTTTGTAGTCCTCCCTTCCTAAATCCCCCTTTTCTCTCTCTGTCTGTCTGTCTGTCTGTCTCTGGTTCTCTCTCTCTGTCTGTGCTTCCTTCCTTCCTTCCTTTCTTTTTTTCCTTCCTTCCTTCCTTCCTTCCTTCCTTCCTTCCTTCCTTCCTTCCTTCCTTCCTTCCTTCCTTCCTTCCTTCCTTCCTTTCTTTTT
>NC_058135.1:157470565-157485816 GCF_016433145.1 Gracilinanus agilis
CTCTCTCTGTCTCTCTCTCTCTCTGTCTCTCTCTCTCTCTGTCTCTCTCTCTCTCTGTCTCTCTCTCTCTCTCTCTCTCTCTCTCTCTCTCTCTCTGTATCTCTCAGTCTCTATGAAAATAGGCTTCCTAAGTAAGTAAAATTCTTTTAAGTTTATGCTCATGATTCTGTCATTCTTCTTTCAAAACTAGATTTTTAAAAATTTTTTTTATTGAAACATGTTCAGTTTTTGAAGCCTTTCCTCATAAACAGGACTTCTAATCCCTGATAAACCCTCTAGCCATCTTCCACATATTTTAAAGTAATCTGAACTACTATTTTCCATTAAAGTCAGTGTGTATTGCTGGACATGATGTTTCAAACCTGGTTTTATGAGGACTTTGTGTAATGGAAATATTATCTCCTCTGATTTGTTTCTAATCCCTGTGCTTATGTAACTCAGGAGTTTGTCAGCATTTCTCATAGTAGACTTGAACATATCAACTTTCATATATTCATATGCTACTAATACTCCTATGTTCTTATTTTCCATAGCTTCTTTAAAGGGAGCACTTAGATAAATTATTTTAAGGTGAATTAAATACCCAGAAAAAATAAACCAAATATGTATGGACATTGTTGTCCTTATTTATTATTATAACAATTTATAATAGTATTATGTTACTAAGCAAGAATTAAAAATTCTGAACTTTCTAATAGACTGCTCCATGAAAGGATTACAGAGACAAGATTAAGAAACTACTAATTTTAGTGGTGTTGGATGACAAAGTTACTGAGCATCTTTAGCAAATATTTATTATTTTATTAGAAAAATAATTTCCTGGGAATCAAACCACATCTATTTGCAAATTTGGTTTACAGAACACATGCAAACTCAGCAATTTTTGACTCATAGGATCATACATCCACACTAAATGGGATCTTAGAAGCTGTTAAGTGCAGTCCCTTCATTTCATATATGAGAACATGTGATTTCCTCAAGCTCACAAAATGGTTGACAGAACTTCTGTCTGAATCCAAGTTGTCCAATTAAAATCCTAGTATCCTTTCTAACAACTATTCTTCCTTGACACCACCCAAATTCTTTTTTTCTTGTTTATAACATAAATGTCTTTGTGTTCTTTTGTTTTTTTTAAATTAACATTATTTATCTCTGTTTTGATTTCTGAATTTTTTGCTTGTTAAGTACCACTGTTTCCCAGGAGTCACAGAAGATAAACATTTTCTTAAAGTACAAATGAGTATCTTTGTAGCATTTTTGTCATGCATATCATGGCTCTTTGACCACTGAAGTCCTTGATGTTACAATGATTTCTGTAGAAATGTGGCCATTAACTGCTGTCATATCCTATCCCCAATATTATTAATAATATGAATGAGCTTCAGCCTAACCACACAGGTCCTTGCATCCAACAGATGTGCTATAAACACATCTGTTAGAAAAGGATAGCTCTCAGGCTTTGTTGTAACTAAAACCAATGGATGAAATACATTTAATACCTAGCATTTTAGTTTGTAGGAGTTCTTAATCTGAGGTCCATGAACTTAGAAATACCCTCATATCTATTTCACTATGATTGACGGCCTTTGCATGGCTATTTATTTTATTGTATGCATTTAAACCTTTATTCTGCTAAAGGGCACATATAATTTCACCAGGTTGCCAAAGGGGTCTATGATACAATGAAAGGTTAAAAAACTCTAATTTAGAGAATTAATTCAGATAAATATTTCATGGACACTGATTATGTCTTTAATCAGATCTAAGATATTTAGGATATTGGGCTATTGTTTCTTTCTCCTTTGAGTAATACCTTTCTGTCTTTGATTACATTTGATTTCAAACACCTGTTCCATGTTTGGTCTAACCACATTTGCATTAGCATCTGAACCAGATAGCTATACTGATAAAATTTTGGACCAGCTTCATGGTCTTCAGGATTCATTTCCAACATTATTTCATATTTAGTAGTTCTTGTCTCCATATGTAACCTTCTTGGTAAATAAACAAGTGTCATTCTTAGATGATTTTCAGTCATGGGTACCCTTATGTCATATAACTTTTTCTCACTCATATGGTTTCTCTTCGTACCTTGGCACACTCAGAATTTATATCCCCACCCCCAGGGTATTCATGTTAGTAAACAAGACATTAATAATAAGCATTTTGAACATTAAAATATCAGAAACATAAATATGGCTGATCCATTATTGTGTAGTATAAAGATTGTTAGACTCGAGTCAAATAACAATTTAAAATAAAAATCTCACATTTAATACTTACTAATTGTTTGGCAATGGACAAGAAATTTGACGTTTCTGAAACTCACCTTCTTTGTCTTTAAAACAGAGGTAATAAAGCCTGTAATACCAACCTCACAGTACTTGTGTGAGTTAAACCGGATTATGTAACTAAAGCACTTGTACTATGTTATGTCAGGCATCATTGTAATCATTACCATCATTTCATTCTTCTCAACTTTTTGGATGTGATTTAAATAGAAATAAAGAATGATTTAAATTTTGCTATTGTGCTTTATAATTTATATATCATATTCATTTATGTAGATGGAGAAAGTAACTGATTTTTCTAATAAATTAAGAGAATTGATGTAGAAAATAAGCTCTTACAAACTCAAGGGCATTGAGAATTCTAATAAAAATATAACAGGCATGGTACATACCTCCTGCTTTCCCCACATTCTATCAATTTCTTCCATTATTTCATCATACCTTGAAACTAGTTCATCATATATTGAAATATTTTTAGAAAAACTATTCTAAATATTTTCATTTGTATAAATAATTGATATTAATAAACTATAAGAAAATTAATATTTAACACTATTGAAGTAAATATTCATACTTTTTTATAGATCAGTATTAAATATGGACAACTGGGACAATATTTCTGTCTAATAATGTTCTGAGGTCCATAGAGTTTTTTATTTAATTCTCTGATAAATTTGTGGCTTCATATTTTTAACATGGTTACTTATCATCTGTGAGTTCATAACAGATAGTGAGATTCTGATGTACAATTTTAGTCACATGATTATCTCTTTCTGGGAACCTGGTAGATGTTATTTGCCAACTGTGATCCATGTAATAATGGGATTTAAGGCTAGTGGGTTGTAATAAAGGAATAGGCTAGTGGTAATAAGGTAGTTGTAATATGGGACTAAAACAAGTAGGATAATAAGGGGATTAAAGGCAGGTATGGGATTAAAGGCAGGTATGGGACTAAAGGCAGGTAGGGAGATAAGGGAGTTGTAATAGGGGATAAACAGGTAAGTGGTAGGCTAATTGTAATATGGGAATTAAAGCAGAGTTGTAATAAGGGACTAAAGCAAGTAGGGTAATATGGGACCAAAGGCTGGAGGTAATAAGGGGTTAAGGCAGGTAGGGAGATAATAGGAGATAAGGCACAGTAGCTAGGGGTTTGTAGATCTCTAAGTCAGTAGGTGGGAAAGGAAGGTACAATGGTTAAGGTAGATTGAGGTGGTAGGAGAGGTAAGGGAATGACTGAGTTTAGGGAATATAAACACTGAGGTATAAATGGTTGCAAGGGAGAGGATAATGTATTGGGCAGGCAGCTGCAAAAGGGAGACACAGACTGGGTACACAGGTTTGAGACAGAGACACTGAAGGGAAACAGACTGAGCCCTTCAGATTGGAAGGGCACTTCTCAGACAAAGGTTGGGGCCAGCCAGAAATGGCTTAAAACTGACTAGAGGGCTTTCTAGTCAGTTTCTCAGGTTCACAAAGGAGGAGTCCAGAGGAAGTGAAGGGATTACCCCTTCCTCCAAAATGGATGCCTCAGACTTCCCTCAGGACCCAGAGAGAATACTATTCCTTTCTCCCCTTCTCCCTCTCTTATCAATCAACTAATGATTTAGCCAAAGGTTTGATTAAGTGACAAACAGGATTTACTGAGTTTCAGGGTTGATTGTAAAGGACAGAGGGATACAAGGAATCTCTAACAGCTGCCTAGGGAAAGCTTCAGGTGGGGGAGGGACACAGGAATGTGAGACTAAGAAGGACCTGCCTAACTCAGTCCCTAGAGGTTTTTGTTGCCTTTAGGGTTAGGAAAGTTGCATATAATGATTCAGGAGATAATATGTATCAAGGATAGGCCCTACTTGACTACAGGGGAAGTAAATCTACAAAGTTTGAAAGCTACCACCCAGATCCACCCTCCTTCCAAAAACCCACAGAAATTCAGGAAGGGAAAATGATGGTTGTGATAGAGAAGGTCAGGGAGATTCAAAGGAAATAGCTAAGCTAACAAATCTTAAGAGAAAAGCTGCAGAATAAAGGCTAGGTTTTCCAGTCCAAAGACAGAGCTCAGTTGACCCTCCTACTCTATTTGAGTCTCCAGGATCAACTGCCTCTCCTCAGGATTCTAAACCCTTTTCAACTGTCAGGAATTCTGCAGTAAGGCTTTGCAGGGTGGATTTGCACTCTTTTGCACCACATCCATCACAGTTTCCACTATTTCATTCCATAATCTACATTTATTAATAAATCTTATTGCTTTAAATATTTCCTATTTGCTATTTCTGGTGCCAATTGCCCGATCCTAAATTGTTATCATAAACCATTATATTTCTTTAAATAAATTATCATGATTCAATCATATGCTCACTTCCTTGTTAAGGTATTGTTGACAGTTCATAATGATATTGCTCATGGAATGCCTCTGGATTATACTCTTAGATCTTAGGAATTTCAGGCATTCTCTCCAGAAATGAACTATTTTGAATTCTCTTTTTACCAATCTAAAGAAACATACATATTTTCCATTTTTTCTTTTGCTTTTTGAAGTCTGTTTTTTTTCCTCTAGAGTTGAATTACATTTCAAACCCATTTTCCATATGTTCTAAAAGATTTATGAATCTTTTCCCTCTTTTTATATGTACATGTTGTAAGGGTTAAATTTAATGGTTAGACATTAATTTTATGAAATTATGTGGTCACCAATATTATAAATATTTTCAAAATGGAGAGGAAATAATAAAGTAGAGAAATGTGAAAAGATTAGAGAGGTTATCTCTCCTATCAAGTTAACTAATTTAAATGTTTATCCCAGGTCTGCTTAATCCAGGCAGAGATTAATTAGCTCTTTATCAGGAAGACTGATAGTGAATAACCACATGGCCTCCTCTAAGATGGAAGCTAGTCTCTTAGTAAAATAGGAAAGGAGTAAGCCTTTCACTCACCCAACAAAGTAGTCCAGGTGTCAAAGTCTATTTGAAGCTGAGCTCCAAGCCCATATTCCAAGCTGCAGTCTCCAGTGAAGTTCTCTCAAAGACTCTCCCCAGTCAGAAGACTGTCTCCAGAAAACAAGCTCTTCAGACTATCTTCTCAGAGACAATCTCCTCTGAGGGAGTTTGGGGCTTGCTTTTATGATGACTTTTTGTCCCTCCCCCTTTTCACAGGTGCCAATCATAGTTTCCAAATTGTCTAGCACTGCCTAGGGGGCAGGGGCAAAGAAGTGACCTTCTCACTGTTCTGAAGGTTAAATTCTCATCTAAAGGATTCATAGCTAAAGGTGTGAATTTTCTAAATCTCAGCTAGTACTAAGTAGGATGTTCAATCATTCCTTGATTCACTTTAAAAGTAGATAAAAGAGAGTTAATCCTGTCTTCAGTCTAGTGAGGTACTAAGTAGGTGTACTGAAGTTAGTGTTAACTCAAGACAGACAATAGAGTAAAGAATTATCTTTCCCCAGATGGCTAGTCTATCTCTCAGTCCAACAATAAGCATCTTATTAAGTATACTTACTATGTGGTAGACCTGTGCTAAATGCTGGGGATACAAAGAAAGACAATGCAGAATACTTTCTATAAAGGATCTCATAGTCTAGTGGGGAGAAAATATGCAAAACAAATGATGATGATAATGATCACTGTATCATACAATATACAAGATTAAAAATAGTTCCACATTTTCTTCCCCCTTCCAAACCTTTCACAGATTGAGAAGGAAGAAAAGAAATATAATACCTATTTTACATATGAAGTCATGAAGAACACTTCTTTCTCTACATTAGTCTTGAATAAAAGTAGCAAACATACGGAGAAAAATATGCTTCAATATGAACGAAGAGTCCTTTACTTCTCTCTCTGAATTTGGAATATCATTTTTAATCATGAATCCTTTTGGAACTCTTTTAGATATTTATGGTGATGATCAGAATTATTTTCTTTCACAATTGATTATAATCAATAATACTTCTATTAATATATAGATATTCATCTTAATTCTGCTCACTTCCCTTTGCATCAGTTCTTATAAGACTCCCTAGGTTTTTTTTCTTAAAACATCTCCTTTTTAATTTATTACAGAAAAAACAACATGCCATCAAAATCATATGCCCTAACTTGTTCAACCATTTTCCAATTCATGGATACTCCCTCAATTTCTAATTCTTTTTTAACACAAAAAGCTTTGTGTTATCTTTGGGCTAAAGATCTAGCAGCAGAAGGGCTGGATCTTTGGTATATGCACAATGAATAGGTAAAATCATTAAGATAGTATTGTCATTTTTATTAAATTTGCTGAGCCTATTGATGAACAATTAATAGTTCTCCAGTTGACTAGATCTTTCTTTATTTGTGTGGAATCTTCTGTAATTGTGTTGATATAATTCTTGTGTCTCTGTAGGCAGATAGAAAATCAACAACTTCAAGCTTTCTGCAGTTATTGTAAATAGAATTTCTCCTTTCTTTTCTGAGCGAATTTTGTTGGTAATATACAAAAGCTTTAATTATGAATATAGTTTGTTTTATAGCCTGCAATTTTGTCAAAATTAATTGTTTCAAATACATTTTTAGTTAATTCTCTAGGGTTCTTTAAACATAACATATGTCATAAGCAGAAAATGATATTTTGTTTTTTGTTACCTATTTTCATTACTTCAATTTATTTTAATTATCTTATTATTATATCCACCATTTCTAGAATAATATTTAATAAAAATAATGGTGATAATGGAAATCCTTTATATTATTGGGGAAGCAACTATAATCTTATTGGGAAGACTTCTAGGTGATCCCCAATACAGATAAGGCTTGTTCTTGATTTTTTAAAGTCCATAATTCCTTTAATTTCTGAATAATTTATTTTTAAAGTTAAAATTTAATATTTAATGTTATCAGTTACATGTAATAACAATATTTTGCATTTGTTTTCCAATGCTACAATATCTCAGTAGTCTACATATTTTCCTTTATTCCTCCCTCCCTTATATGGTAAGCTATTTAATCTGCATTATGCATGTATGAACTTGCAGAACATATTTCCATATTGATAAAGTTGTGAGAGAATATTCATATAAAATTGAAATCTAAAAACTAAAAGAAAAAGACAATGTAAAAAATAATGGACTTGGATCTTCATCAGGCTTCATCACTTCTCTCTCTGGAAATGAATAGCATTTTTTCTCCCAAGTCCTTCAGAATTGTCTTGCAACATTTTATTGCTTAGATTAGATAAATCTTTCACAGTTGATTATCATACAATATTTCTGGTATATACTATGTTCTCCTAGATCTACTCACTTCACTCCATCTCAGTTCATAAAATTCTTTCCATATTTTTCTGATATCATCTTGGTCATCACTCCTTATAACACAATAATATTCCATCGCAATTGTATACCTCAACTTGTTCAGCCATTTCTCAATTGATGGACAACCCTTTCATTTCTAATTCTTTGCTATGACAAAAAGAATTGCTATAAATATTTTTATATGAATAGGTCCTTTTCTCTTTCTTTGGTCCATTTCTTTGGTCCATTTGGTCCATAGTAGTATTACTGCATCAAAAGGCATGCATAGTTTTATGTACCCTAGGGGATTTTTTCAAATTGCTTTCTATATTTAGAAAAATTCATAATACCACCAATAATGCATAATTTTTCCAATTTTTCTCCATATCCTCCAACATTTATTGTTTTCCTTTATTGTCATATTAGCCAATCTTATTGGAGTAAGGTTGTACTTGAGAATTGTAGTTTAGATTTCTCTAATCAGTATTAATTTAGGACATTTTTCAATGCAAAGATGGCTTTGATTTTTTCATCTGAAACTATCTACTCATATCCTATGACCATTTGTCAATTGAAGAATGGCTTATATTTTTATAAATTTGACTCATTTCTCTATATATTTGAAGAATAAGGCCTTTATTAGAAAAAAAAATATTATAAATCCCCCTCTCCCCTATTTTATTATTTCCCTTCCAATCTTGATTTCATTGGTATTGTTTGTAAAACCTCTGTTTAGCTTAATATAATGAAAATTATTCATTTTACACCTTGTATTATATTTATATTCCCATCCATCCTATTTCCCCCTTCTGTTTCTGCTTTTTCTTTCTCATTTCACTCTGTCTCTCCTTACAAACCTTTATATATAACCATAGTCTCACCCAAATCACCTTCCATTTTATTAGCCACCTCCTTTGTTATTCCATTCCTAATATCTTAAAAGGTAAACTAGTGCATCCAAGTGAATGTGATTTAATTCCCTCTCTGAGCAAGTTCCAATGATAAAAGGTTTAAGCTTTGTCCATTATTATCTTTATCCTCTCCCCCACTTTGTTAGTCTTTTTGTATGTTTTCAGGTGAGATAATTTACCCCATACTACCTCTCCCTCACACTTCTTTTAATGCAATTCTCTTTTTCATTCCTTGATTTTTTTGAGTCTCCAGAACATTTTTTGTTTTTTTAAACATTTATTATTATTTATTTTTTGAATAGTTAACATGGTTACATAATTCATGCTCTTACTTTCCCCTTCAACCCCCCAAATTGCCCTTCCCCCAACATGGCAGATGTGTATTTCCACTGCTTTTAACATGTGTCATTGATCAAGACCTATTTCCAAATTGTTGATAGTTGCATTGGTGTGGTAGTTTCGAGTCTACATCCCCAATCATGTCCACCTCAACCCATGTGTTCAAGGAGTTGTTTTTCTTCTGTGTTTCCACTCCTGTAGTACTTCCTCTGAATGTGGGTAGCATTCTTTTCCATAAATCCCTCAGAATTGTCCTGGGTCATTGCATTGCTGCTAGTACAGAAGTTCATTACATTCGATTTTACCACAGTGTATTGGTCTCTGTGTACAAAGTTCTTCTGACTCTGCTCCTTTCACTCTGCATCAATTCCTGGAGGTCATTCCAGTTCACATGGAATTCCTCCAGTTTATTATTCCTTTGAGCACAATAGTATTCCATCACCAGCATATACCACAATTTGTTCAGCCATTCCCCAATTGAAGGGCACACCCTCGTTTCCAGTTTTTTGTCACCACAAAAAGCGCAGCTATAAATATTTTCATACAAGTCTGTTTATCTATGATCTCTTTGGGGTACAAACCCAACAAAGGTATGGCTGGATCAAAAGGCAAGCAATCTTTTATAGCCCTTTGAGCATAGTTCCAAATTGCCAGTCAGAATGGTTGGATCAGTTCACAACTCCACCAACAATGCATTAATGTCCCAGTTTTGCCACATCCCCTCCAACATTCATTACTCTCCCCTTCTTTCATTTTAGCCAATCTGCTAGGTGTGAGGTGGTACCTCAGAGTTGTTTTGATTTCCATTTCTCTAATTATTAGAGATTTGGAACACTTTCTCATGTGCTTATTGATACTTTTGATTTCTTTACCTGAAAATTGCCTATTCATGTCTCTTACCCATTTATCAATTGGGGAATGGCTTGATTTTTTATACACTTGATTTAACTCCTTGTATATTTGAGTAATTAGACCCCTGTCAGAGTTTTTGTTATAAAGATTTTTTCCCAGTTTGTTGTTTCCCTTCTGATTTTGCCTACATTGTTTTTGTTTGTACAAAAGCTTTTTAGTTTTATATAATCAAAATCCTTTATTTTACATTTTGAAATTTTCTCTCTTGCTTGGTTTTAAAACCTTTCCTTTCCCAGAGATCTGATAAGTAAACTACTCTATGTTCATTTAACTTATTTATAGTTTCCCTCTTTATATTCAAATCATCACTCCTTGATTTTTAAAAATATCATGTCATTATAGTCAATTTGCGCCTTCACTCTATGTATACTATATTCTTTCCAACTGCCCTAAAAATAATAATAATAATAACAATAATAATAATAATATTTTGAATTAGAGGTATCCTCTTATTTAGCAATATAAACAGATTGACATCAATGAATATCTTATTTTTTCTCTTTCCTGTTCACCTTTTTATGTTTCTCTTGAGTCCTATATTTCAATATCAAATTTTCTTTTCAGGCTTAGCTTTTACATCAGGAATGCTTGAAAATTCTGTTTCATTAAATGACCATTTTTCCCTGAAGAGCTATCTCAGTTTTGCTGAGTAGATGATTTTTGGTTTTCAACCTAGCTCCTTTGCCTTCTACAATATCATCTTCCAAACCATCTGGTGATTTAAAGTAAGAACTGCTAAGTTTTATGGAATGTTGATTCTGACTCTATGATATTTATTTTTTTCTTAGCTGCTTGTAATAGTTTCCCCTTGGCTTGGGAGCTCTAGAATTTGGCTAAAGGATTCTTAGGAGTTTTCTTTTGGTGATCCCTTTCAGAAGGTGATTGGTTTCTTTTAATTTCTATTTTAGCCTCTCATTGAAGAAAGTTAGAGGTCAGGTGCATAAAATATATAGCTATTTTACCAAGGTCATTAGTTAAACATAAATTAATGTCATTCAAGTTTATTTTTATATTGTTGTCTAAGGATATGCTGATGAGTAAGTAACATCATCAGATCTATTATATGTCTAGTTATATATATTCAACAATTCCTTCAATTTCTATATTATACTTCAATATCAATATTTAAAATAAATTAGATTTCATCCCACGAAATTTCTAAAAATCAAAGGTTTGTAATGGATATTAAAAACAAATCTTTAGACAATATACCAACCTCATATGGATTGTGAAAATTATTTATAATTTATGGATAAAAAAGGTTAGATTCAACTATAAAATTTGTTCTGTGACAAAGATTTTAATTTTTTTTAAATCCAGAATATATACATTGATGGTCAGTGAGCCAAAACACAACTCTGATGTAGTATCACAAAGGTTTTATTCATGATGGACAAAGAATAAAAAATATCAGTGATATTTTCTTCTCTGATGAATCTTTTGCAGTGACACACAGTGTTCATGGCTAAATCCATAGCCTCATAAAATTCTTCTGATAGCACACATTCGTTGTGTCAATATTACTTGGAATAACTCTTTTGCAAACTCAACATTCCAGCCAAAATGGCTCATTAGTTGTTTCCTGAGGTTACCATTTCATTTTAGCTTCTGAGAATTTGCCAAACTCAAACACTAGGTCTAGAAAATATTTACTTTTCGTCTTCACCTCACATAATCTTTTTCTTCCTTCATGATGTTTTCCTTCATTCTCAGCTCACATGCCCCATTCTCTGTGAAGGCTCTCCAGATGTCCCTCAGTTGTTGGTTCTTCTCCTTTCTCAAATTACCTTATAGTATATTCGGTTTTGGACAAGTATCTATCATGTAGAATGTAAGTTTCTTAGTGAAAGGTAATGTGTCATTTTTCTTTAAATATCTCCAAAACTTAATAGTATGTCTTCCACATAGCAGGTCAAGTACTTAATAAATCCTCATTAAGATTAATGAAATTATAAGAAGCATCATAGTGAGCAGGAGAGCTACAGAAAGGAGGAATTATTCCTTTAGATATTTCTGTAACAAAAGGAATTGCTACAGGACACTTTCTTCTGATAATTTATGAGTCTAATTTCAAAATTATATAAATCAAATCACGAGATATTTAAGATCCAAATATTTTATGAATAATGATTTCAATTTTATTTAAAAAGACTTATGCCACCAAAACTTCAAACATCTATAAAACCACAATGTTTACTTATAAATTTGAATGTTTTTTTTCTATTTATAGCCTCATTTCAATTTAGGGTTCCTGACTCTAGGCCCAGAATTCTATCTACTGTATTCTTTAGCTGCCCCTAGACATAATCTCAGGTATATAAACACAATATCAAAAGAGTTCCCAATCTCAAAGAACTCATATGTAAATGGTATGCAAACATGTATGTATACATTTACTCTATATAACTTGGATTTCATTGACTCAGAGAGCTAGTGGCATAGAAACACCTTTTTCTACAATGTATTTCAATCTAATATTTGAATTATAGTATTAGAGAGCTGCCAATCACTCTAAGATGTTAAGTAATGTTCTTATACTAATATGTACAAGAGGTAAGGCTTGAAATCATCCTTCCCAAATTCAAGACTGGCTCTTTTTTCATTGTGATACCCTACCAAAATCATTTACAGTTTTCGAGAATCAAAAGTTGCAGATGGAGCTAAAAATTCTCATAAAAATTTCGGATTTTATTTGAGGTTAAATTATGCCAGAGAAATGTTTGTGGATGGCTTGTGGGAGAACATAAATAAACTTTTACTTTATATAATAAATAATAATAATTGGGAATTGGTAGGTCAAATAACAATGACTTAATAACATGGAAATGTGTCCAAATCAATCAAATCATAAATATTCTAATCATACATTTCTTTCCACCTAGTGGATACTCTCCTATTACCTACATACATATCATTTTTCCTTCATTAAAAACTCCTCTCTTCATACATCTTTTCCGACTAGCTATCATTACATATCTCTCCTTCCTTTTGTTGTCAAACTGCTTGAGAAAATTGATGCATCACATCCTTTACTTCCATTCTCTTATTTACTCACTGCAGACTGGTTTTCAAATTCATCATTTAACTGAAATTGTTCTTTCCAAAGTGGTCAGTCATCTCTTAGTTGCCATGTCCAATTGCATTTTCTCAGTCTTCATCCTTCTTCATCTCTCTGCATTCTTTGATCCTCTCATTTACCATGTTTTTTTAAGATAGCTAAGTTTTGGCAACCATCATCTGATTCTTCCTTCTAAACCATCCTTCCAGTCTCCTTTCCTGGATCTATATACATATCACATCCACTAACAGTAGGTATCTACCAAGAAATTCTCCTAGGTTGCCTTCTTTTATCCCTCCAAACTCTCTCACTTGATGATTTCATAAGTTGTCATGGATTCAATCACCATCTCTCTGTTGATGATTTTCAAGTCTGTGTAGCCAGCCTAAACTTCTTTTTTGACCTTCAGTTTCACATCTCCAGTCTGTGGTTATATCATAAATGTCACATACATTTCTTAAATTTAAGATGTCTAAAACCAGATTCCTTTTCTCCCCCCCCCCAATTTTTTTTGCTTTTCATAACTTCCCTACTATTTTATATTTTAATCAGGCTTACAATCCAAGTGTCATCCTTGACTCTTCACTCTTTCTCATCTTCTAAATTCAATCATATGTCAAGTTTATAAAACTTGGTGAATTGGATTACAAGGTAGATAAGAATGAATAAACAAGGATGACTCTCAAAACTGGAAGAATGGACTTTTTCAATTAAAATGACTTTTACTGATTCTATGCATTGCTTTTTAGCAAAAGAACATTAATTTTTCCCCTGTTAGGTTTGCTAGCTGATTTATCCAATGAAAACATTGTCTAAAGGAGTTTGCTTTTGGGAAAGTACAGACAACACATTATGTGTAATAAATAATATTTTGAGTTTGGAACAAACGTTAGCCATTTGTTATTGGAAACACATTACTCTCCCAAAGCCTTATCCATAGAAGTCACTTAAAAATATTTGTTGATTTCCATTGAGTTTGAATCTCAGAAATTCTACAGTTCGAAGGCCAACATTGGGGTGTATATATTCAGTAAGGGATTTCTAAGGTTGACAGAGAGAAGTTTGAAAAAAACAAAAATGAAAACTTCTAAATTACATTAAATATTCTTACTTGCTTCTAAACAAAGATAGTGAGAGTTCAGGATATTTTTGAGTACCTTGTCAAATCTCTAGGATGTTGTTTGCAAATTTTCACTTACATTTAGTGAGAGATAAGTTGACCACCCACAGTTCACATTTGCATATCTGGGCTTTTGTATCACATCAAAGAAAGCTAAGTGGTTTTATATATAACTGATGGAAAATTTTTGGTTTCATAGAAATTTTAGCAAACAAATTTTGAAGACATATCCATGTAGCCATTTGGACAAGATTGGTTTTCATTGGATGATGAGATCCAACTTTTGCCCTTCTACATATTATGAAATAGTAATTTCTGTGATATTAGAAAATTTCAAACTATCATTCTAATTCAAATTCAACAAAATTTAAAGTACCAGTACATTAAGTTCAGGGCACCACAACAAGTGCTAGACATGAAAACAAAAACAAAACAGTCTTTGCCCTCAAGAACTCTAGTGGAATGGGACTCTTTTGAACTTTCAGCATTAACTTCCTATAATTACAATATTTTTTAGTGAGATTTTCTTTGATGAAGGACATAGAATATTCATTTCTAGCTTAATTTTCTATGTACCCCAAAGTAATTCTACAGTTGAATCTTAAAAAAAACGAATGAAAAAAAATTAGAAAGAATACAAGTTATACTCCTACACAGTAGGAAAATGAATTTGAGTATTGGGTATTCTGAGAAAAGTTAAGAGCTACAAGTAAAGTGACATGGATTTTCACCCTTATATTTTTGCTAACTAGCTGCTCTTTGATAAGATATTTCAACCCAAAGACCTCAATTTCTTTATTAAAAATGAGGATTTTCAAGTGTCTGATTCATTCCAAAATTATAGTCCCTTCATTTCTAATAAGAGATAGGTATATCTAGGTAAATGTATAATATCTCTCTCCTACTGTAGCAATGTGCTTTGCTTATTGTTTGTCTTATGAAGCATTTTTTCAGTGATTCTAGTTCAAATAAAGTAATTGTTTCACACTGTGTCACTGTATGCACATTTCTTCTCAGTGGCCCAGGAATCTCTTTAAAACAAAATTAGCTGATTTGTAGTAGTATTAGAATTTTCTTACTCTACTAAGAATTCTTTATACCAATAAAATCAGAATTCTAGAAAGTGTTCATTTTTTTTATTTTATTTTATTTTTTATTTTTTTTAACATTTATTAATATTCATTTTTAACATGGTTACATGATTCATGCTCCACCTTTCCCCTTCAACCCCACCTCCTGCACCCCCCCCACCCATGGCCGATGCGTATTTCCACTAGTTTTGTCATGTGTCCTTGATCAAGACCAATTTCCAAATTGTTGGTAGTTGCATTGGTGTGGTAGTTTCGAGTCCACACCC